>NC_064860.1:40714061-40809061 GCF_024139225.1 Suncus etruscus | reverse complement strand
TGTCTTTCAATTAGGTAGATGAAAAAATAAATTTATATTTGTTATCAATAAAGGTTTGATAAACTAAGACGTTCATAAATTTTACTTTGGGTGTTAAAGTTTTGAATTATTTAGCGGGCTTCCATCTACATCCTCTCTGTAGCCTTAAGCCAACCACATCCCAATCTCGAGATAACCCCTATGACTCTTTCTGATAATAAACCAGGTTTCTTAGTTCCTCGACCTCTTTGCCATTGGAGAAAAGCAGTGAGTATCCAGCAAGGGAATTAAACACTAACGTTACTCTCACTTTATGAATCAAGATGCAAGGGTTCACGACCAACCCAACTATTGATCCATACAAAGTGTCTTCATCCTGAATATGATGAAGTGAGCTGAAGCTCAAGAAACCACCAGCAGCATCCCCTTCCTATATTTACAAGTCACTAAACTATGGAAGCATTTTATGCCTTGGTCAATGTGCCTAATTGGTTGGAGTTCCTTCTTCTCTGGAGGATGAGCTTTATTTGGACCACATACAGATGTGCTCAGGAGCAAGTCCTGGCTCTGTTGCTCAGGGGCACTCCTGGCAATGATCAGGGGGCTATATATGGTGCTAGAGATTGAACCATGGTCAGTTGCTTGCATTCCAACTGTCTTAATCCCAGGAGTCCCATTTTTATAAATCTCAACTACTGAGATTTTAATTCATATATATATATAAATCATAATATATAAATTCTGTACTATAATTTATATTATATATTTAACAAATTCATACATTATAATTTATGGTATAAATTATAACATAATTTATATATTTCTGTATTTATATTTATTTATAATTTATGTGGTATATAAATTATTATAAGATCAAAACATAACAATTTTAAGATAATACAGTATAAGAATGTCTCATACATTAATATAAAGAATAATATAGTCATCGATGATTATGACCCATACTTGAATATTCTAGCATTCCAATCTTAAGCTTAGTGCTCTATATTTTCTTTCAATATTTTGTTTCCATGTGGTGCTCCTTTACTACTCAGCAGGATTCATTGGGAAAGCCCGTTCTTTGATAAAGCAAGGTCAATAATATTGTCATTTTCAGCCATGCTATCATTTTCACAGATCCAAGTTGAAATGAGATCAATTATGACAACAAATTGCACTGTTTTATTACTAAAGAATGTATTTAGCACTAATTTCTATATTCCCACCTCTTAAAATGAAAAAAAAAATAAAGCAAATGTGGTACAGTGAAAGCTCAAATAGTCTAAGCTAATGGTGGAAATACTTAAGTATCATCCACGTACAGCTAATATAAACCAAAGTGGTTTATTACCACTGTTTTGTGATTTATGACTCACATTATGATTTTATTTTGAAATGGTTGCATAAAATATTAATGTGTGGTGAAAGAGCACACAACAAGGAGCAGAGATCATGTTTTATCAGACGTACGGCTGCTCAGTGATTTATTCTTCATAAAACACTGAACTCAAGTCTTAATATTCTACTTGTTCTCTATGGAATCAGCCCCTCATATTCAAACTTTTCAAGGTGAGCAGCCCTACTTTGGTTCCTAGATTATAGGTTGTGTACCGTTAATTTTTAAAGGGATGGAGTAGTTTATAACAAATGTGAATAATTTATAGCAAATGTTCTCAGCATTGATTAGTGTTCTTTTGAAATAGAATATCTTCTTGATATGCATCATTCCTTTAATGCCTTATGAAAAGTCAGACGACCTGTTACTGCACTGCTTAATGGACAAATCAACTTTAATTTTAGTCATATATAATATGAGAGATAAGTACCTATGGTTTCCATGTTTGGAAGTTGCCAGATATTAACACCAAACATCAGCTCAACGAAATCTAAAGCGAAGTTAACAACAGGACAAAATTGTTCTACCTTGTATTTTACATTTGATGTGGTTACATCAAACTTTAGAGTGGATGATGTCTGTAGCCTTTAACTATGCTTTCTGTTTGTCATAGCACATTCATTTTGCAAGTACCAGTTTCTATGGCAATTTTACTGCAATGATATAGTGATTTCAAATGAATTTATTTTAATTTGTCATGTGTTTCAGAGTCATAAGAGCTGAATAGCTCTTGGCATTTTTATGAAAGTTGACTTGATTTTATTTTTACTAGATTGGATCTTACTAGCTGTGATTTTTGTTTTTGTTTTTGGGTTACACCCAGTAGCACTCAGGTTACTCCTGGCTCTATGCTCAGAAATCACACCTGGCAGACTCGGGGGATCATATCGTATGCCCAAATTCGAACCACTGTCCTTCTGCATGCAAGGCAAACACCCTACCTCCATTCTATCTCTCCAGCCTCCTAGCTATAATTTTTATGTGATTGCAATATTATATATTTAATGACAATTATTTAAGAGAAATGGCATAAAATATAATAGCAAATATGATGTTCTCGATATGTATGATATATACTATCCAAAGGCTTAACACACTTGATTAATTTAAGAACTTTATTAACACTCTTGATTGTTTTAAGAACTTGTAAATTGAAGTGTTATTCTAATGTGCTATTCTAATATGTATACCTCAGGAAACTGAGGTATAGAATTAGTGAGTAACTTGCCTTGTAAACATGGTCAGTAGCAGAGTTGAGATTAGGAATTGAAATCAATGCTTTTCCCCACTGCACTAACACTGGGTCTTTGCTGAGAAAAATATGACTTCAATTTTTTTGTTAGAAAAAAAACATTTTAATAATTATTTAAGCACCCTGGTTATAAAATTGTTAGAATGCACACCTCCCTTTACCAGTACACGTTTCCCAACACCAATGTCCCCAGTTTCCCTCCCACCCACTCACCCCTCAGGGGCAGGCATTTTGCTTCATTCTCTATCTGTCTGTCTGTCTGTCTGTCTGTCTGCCTGCCTGCCTGCCTGCCTGGCTGACTCTCTCCTTTTTGACACTGTGGTTTACGCTATTGCTAATGAAAGGTATCATGCAGGTCACTTTATCCCCTTTCAGCACCCAGTTCTTGTCCAGAATGATCAGTTCCAATTTTCATTGTCATAGAGGACCCTTCCCTACCTTAACTGCACTCACCACTCATGGTAGGCAAGCATGACTAGTCCTCCTGGTTCTCATATTTATTGTCTCCGGATATTATTACCATAATGTCTTTTATTTTTTAAATTTAATCAGTTAGATAGATTTCTATCATTAAAAGTCAAACTTGATGAAAGATAAATGTTAAATGCAAGTTCAAATAAAGAGATGTGAAAGTCACAAAGGACAGACTTGGAGGTTTCCTCATATGACCTTGAGTATTATTGTCATCCTAGAGGCAAATTGTTGTATCCTGCTTCTTCCAAGATGTACAGCAGAGAAGTCAGTTGGGAAGAACCTAGCTCTGAGTCTAAGTAGAGATGCTTCATTCACAAAGGTCATCCTAGGACAATTACAGAGCCACATTCTTGAGCCAAGAGGGCTATTTCCATGCTGAGATAACAATACCCCCTGGTAGAACAGTTGCAGTGATTACAGACAATGTAAAGCCTCTGACAATTTGTTTTACAGTCAGCACTCAATGGGATATGTACTGTCTATTATCATAGTATTTGCTTTATCAATTGCTCTTCTTTCAACAAACCTATCCTTAGAATGACTCACTATGCAGGAAATTCAACTCTTATTTATGTTCAACCTTAATAAAGTTGCCCCTTTGTTTCTGTCATTCAAATTTACATGGGAGTTCACTGAATTAATTCACATTCTTAACTGCCCACAATCATTGAGAAAACCGGGCAGAACCTGAGAGGACTGCAGAGGAAGCATGTAGGTTGATCAAGGTAAACACAACAGCAGGCAAGGGAAATCCTTTGGCAAAGGCATACAGCTGTTACAACTGGCTTATATGTGGTCACTGGTGTTCTTTGCAATGAACCATCCTTTCAAAAGTAGATAAGAAATTCAGCACATTGGCACAGTAGAAGGCAAAAAGAAACACAAAAAGTAAAGTGAAGGAGATAAAGGTCCTGGCAGAAAGATGGAAAGTAAATCAAGAGTAGACTTTTCTGAAAGGGAAAAATGTGGTGAAAATGAAATATAAACTATGTCAGGATCATTTTTTATCTTTTATCTTTTTATCTTTTTCTTTTCTTTTTCTCTTTCTGCATCTGGTTAGGAGAAGTAATGTGAATAACAAAGAATTCAGCCATAAACAAAAATAGTTCACTCACCAAATAAGAAAGGATAATTCTAGAGAATGCGCCATGCCTTTTAAATAGTATAAAATATTTAAAATTGGGGGTCACAACCAGTGGTGCTCAAGTGCTGCATGGAAGGCAAGTATCTATTCCCAGACTATCTCTCTCTCTCTCATTCAGATCTTAAACTTATCTCCTTTTCTTTTTAATAAAAATCACCAATTAGAAAATAAATTGCTCATACATACTTTCAAACACATACTCTTGAGATGTCTCACAAATTATGGGTCTAGTGCTATTGACTAAAGATTGTTCTGTCAATCCAGAGGCCCATAAATCAACCCCTATGTTAAAGGCAAAAATTGTGAAATGTATAGAATATAGTAATCAATAGTGATTCTAGGTGGTCGGTCATCTTTTGTTTATTGGAAACCAAAAAATGACTTTCAGAAAAAAGAAAAGTTCTCTAGAGCTGTTCAGAGTATCATTCATCTGGTAATACAAATGTTCTAGTTTCAAAAAAATAAAAATGTTCCTGGGCCCAGTGATGTGCTTCAAAGTGCCAGAGTGCATGCTTTGGTGAAAGACCTCTGGATTTGATATCTGAGATACCACAAAGAAAGGGGAAGGAGGGAGGAAGGGAGAAAGGAAGGGAGGGAAAAAGGGAGGGAGGGAAGGAAGGAAGGAGGGAGGAAGTGAAGGAAGGAGGGAGGAAGTGAAGGAAGGAGGGAGAGAGAAAAGAAAGAAAGAAAAGAAAGAAAGAAAGAAAGAAAGAAAGAAAGAAAGAAAGAAAGAAAGAAAGAAAGAAAGAAAGAAAGAAAGAAAGAAAGAAAGAAAAAGAAGAAAAGAAAGAAAGAAAGAAAGAAAGAAAGAAAGAAGAAAAAAGAAAGAAAGAAAGAAAGAAAGAAGAAAGAAAGAAAGAGAAGAAAGAGAGAAAGAGAGAAAGAAGAAAGAAAAGAAAGAGAAAGAGAAGAGAAAGAAGAGAAAGAGAGAGAAAGAGAAGAGAGAGAGAAAGAGAGAGAAGAAGAAAGAAAGAAAGAAAGAAAGAAAGAAAGAAAGAAGAAAGAAAGAAAGAAAGAAAGAAAGAAAGAAAGAAAGAAAGAAAGAAAAAAGAAAGAAAGAAAGAAAAAAGAAAGAAAGAAAGAAAGAAAGAAGAAAAGAGAAAGAAAGAAAGAAAGAAAGAAAGAAGAAAGAAAGAAAGAAAGAGAGAAAGAGAGAAAGAAAGAGAGAAAGAAGAAAGAGAAAGAGAAAGAAGAGAGAAGAAGAAAGAAAGAGAAGAGAGAGAAAGAAGAGAGAAAGAGAGAAAGAGAGAAAGAAAGAAAGAAAGAGAGAAAGAAAGAAAGAAAGAAAGAAAGAAAGAAAAAGAAAGAAGAAGAAAAGAAGAAAGAAAGAAAGAAAGAAAGAAAGAAAGAAAAAGAAAGAAAGAAAGAAAGAAAGAAAGAAAAAGAAAGAAAGAAAGAAAAAGAAAGAAAGAAAGAAAGAAAGAAAGAAAGAAAGAAAGAAAGAAAGAAAGAAAGAAAGAAAGAAAGAAAGAAAGAAAGAAAGAAAGAAAGAAAGAAAGAAAGAAAGATAGGTAAGTAGGTAGGTAGGTGTCCTATTGGCATGCTAGTAAAAGAGGAAGCTTCAGTCTCCCCTTTCCATAAGTTCATTCTGTCCCCATTGACCTAATACACATTTCATCACCTAGGGCCTGGCACATATCCATGGAATTTTGTCCCACCAAGAAGGATATGATAATGGACAGTGCCTAAGGCAAATCGCCAAACCCAAATGACTTAGAGACCAACCAGACCCTTCTGTAGGATCCTTGCATTCTTTGTAGAGGAATAAAAAGAGTCTTTTAAAGCCTATACAAAGACTCAGCTTTTCTATAAAAATCCTTACAAACCGAGCTATATTTAACTTAGTCCTATGCTAAGTTCTTTCCCACTGAGAGGGCTACTTTTTCTTCTTCTTTACTTTCCAATAAACTTTTCTACCTTCTGAGTCTGAACATCATTACTTCAATTTCAAGAATGAAAATATTGAGGAAACTTGGAACCATCGACCAATACAGAGACTCACCATCACCACTCTGGCATCAGCAGCAATAGTCTTTTCAGCATAGTCATTTTCTTTTTTGTTGTTGTTGTTTTTGTTTTTGTTTTTTGGGCCACACCCAGCGTTGCTCGGGGGTTACTCCTGGCAGTCTGCTCAGAAATAGCTCCTGGCAGGCACAGGAGACCATATGGGACACCAGGATTCGAACCAACCACCTTTGGTCCTAGATCGGCTGCTTGCAAGGCAAATGCCGCTGTGCTATCTCTCCATGCCCATCATTTTCATATTTTGTCTAATCAATGTAATGATAGGTAAAATGGGAATTCTTCTTCTATTGAGAAGAACAGAGATGAAGCCCATGATGGAGATTCTTGGAGATAGTGTTTTGTTGTTGTTGTTGTTGTTTTTGAAATACCAGAAACTGACCATATAAAGTTTAATATCCTTATTTTGTCTCTTACTGAAACCACCCATCACTTCCATCTAACCTTAAGGACATGGAAAAAATTTAAGCACTATTTTCAAAAATTGTTCGGTTACTGAAGCAATTGAAAAGCACATGTCAAATCCAAGAAAGGCAATAAAAAAAGTAAATGAACAAAATATCTGGCACTAAAGTTTTTAAAATCAAAGGAGTCTGATTTTTGTTTTAATCAGCCATGCTGGCAGGAAGTTTGTTGGGTTTCCAGATCAAAAAAGAAAACTCATTCTCATTGGCATCTAAAATCACTGTTGGGAACAGAAAGTTGGGGAGGTCTGCTTATAGTTTGAAAAAGTCATTACTTGGATAAGACTCATAGCAGAACATCATTTCTTATTCCTGTGAACAATAAATATCAGCTCCAAAGTCTAATAATAAATGAGATACAAAGTACTTAGAACTCCAAAAATATTCCCTACTGCCTGGTATTGCCTGGTTAAGAGAACCAACAGATGACAATCTTTCTGATATATGTTGTTTCTTCCTTTTCTCCCCTTGGCCATTCTACGTCTTTGTAAATTCTTTATCACGCTCCCTTCTTGCTACTCTTCAATTAGCTTTCAAATGAGTGAAGAGTACTTATGCACCAAGATTGCCACTTTACCAAGTATCATCACAAGAGTTCACAATCAGCTGCTTTAAAGTAATTGGCATGATAATGTGCAGAAAAATTACTTTTCTAATGGTTGCCTGGAAGATTTATATCCCTAAAATGTAATTAAAAAGTAGATTTAGAAATATACTCAGCAACCAAAAAGATGAAATATTAATGTGGAGTGTAATTAATAAATTATACATCTCTTGATTACTAATGGCTTATTGACTGTAAAAGCCTAACATTATGGAATATTAGGGCAAACAAAGGCTTTTGGAGAATATTGTTCAGCTTCAAGGATGAAGCTATTGCTCTTGAATTTTCAGGAAAAAATTCTAATTTTTCAGGTAAGATGAACTTTTGCCTAATTGTCCCTATCATCCCTCCTATTACTGATGACAAATGTTCCCAAGTTTACTATTATTTCTTATAAAATAAAAATTTTGTCATCTTCCGAATCATATTTTTATTGTATTTAGGCCATTTCTGTGACTAATACTGTAGGCTTCCCAGCCAAAGTGGACATTTCAGAATTAAGAGTATATCTAAACTCTTCTGTAATGCAAAAGGGTCAAACCCCTTTACAAATAATAGCAGTGAAGACAAAACTCTAGAAAGAAGTGATTATGGGCAGATGATCCTTGCATAGTATCTCAAACAACAGAGTTGGGTAAAATTATAAACTGAAACAATAGTTTTTCCAATGGCTTAAAAATGTATTTCTATTCCTCTTATAGCTAGGTGCTATTTTTATCATATGTTCAGATGTTAATGTACAAAGTTATTCTATCAGCACAAAAATACCCAAGGCTCTCCATCACCATCTTTTAAAAATTAATTATTATAGTGTAAGTGTTGTGCTTAAAATATTGTGAACATTTTGCAGTATACAATTATGGCAACCTAAAAAATAAGAGGGGGGCTTTGGGCCAATCCCAGATGCTTAGGGGTTACTGCTGGCTCTGCATCCAGAAATTGCTCCTGACAGGCTCGGAGGACCACATGGAATGCCAGGAATCAAACCCGGCCCATCCCGGGTCCATCCAGGATCAGCCACATGCAAGGCAAATGCCCTATTGCTGTGCTATTACTCCAGCCCCAACCTGAAATATTTGCAGTATTCAGTTATAGAAACTTTTAAATTCCTATTATCCTGAGTTCTATTAAGTATTTTCTAAGACATTCATTGGAATCTTAGAACATGCACACTCTAAAAAATATTGAAGGTTATCAGATCTAACAGCTTCATTTTACATAGAAATTTGAAATTGTTTTATTCAAGATAGTGACATCATGCTGACCAGATTTTAAAAGTAGTCAGTGGGAGAAAGATAAAATAACTCAGGTCTCTCCACAAGGCTAGTCCAAAGTTACTGACATTTTTCCCCTTTATCTTATATAATAATTGAGAAACTGGAAAGATCCTCTTTTTAAGAATTGTTGCTTCTGAATCTTCAGATTTTGAAGAGATTTTTTTTTTTAAGAAACTCATTAAAATACAGAGAAGCAGGCTATATCCGAATCATTAAAACCAAGGTTTTTGAATAGATACCACTGCAGCATTTTCTCCCCAACTCAGTCCTTTCTGTCTCTTGTCTTGGAAAATTTTTTCTTTTTAATGCCAAATCAACTTTCAATTGAGAAAACTTAACAAAGAAAGATTTTTACAAGAGTATAGAATTTGTTTCATTTTCTTCTCCTGAAATGAGACGTCTTAGACTCTTCCCCAAACAAGAACAAGCTCTTAGTACTTGGCTCAATAAAAGAAGAACATTGGCAGTAATAATATCTGAGAAAACATATTGAGCCCAGATATAAATAAGAAACTTCTCAGAGAGTTTCTGACTAATGCCTAGGAAAGTATTGATTCTCAACATGAGGTATTTCCTGAGTCAAAGGTCAGTAAGCAAGACTCACCTAACTGGCTTCAAGACCTTATTTCCGGGGTCAGTCATTTGCCTTACACATTCCAGATCACTATTGGATCTTCAGCACTGAATATGGATTCTCTAGAGCACCACCAGGACAATCCCTGAGCATAGAGCCAGGAATAAGCTCTGACCATCGCTGAGTATGAACTAAAAACTAAAAACTTAATTTAAACAATAATGATTCATAATAATAACACTTTGGTTCTCAATTTCAATTTGTTATCCAAGAAAATCCTCTACCTGTACACTATTGCTCTCAGGCAAATATCTACCAGTAAACTACTTTATTTCAGAATCAAACAAAAAGAAAAGTAGTACTTCTGAATGTGTGGCCTCATGATGAACTCCCCAGAACAAAGACGAGGTCATTTTCCTGTACCAACAAGAGAGTGGTTGTCAATGGACAGTCTACTGGAAAAACAAAAGGAAGTAGCAAGGCAAGGCTTCTTGTTTGCTGGGCTGGGACATTCTCTCTGCCACCACTGTCCCATTTTTTAATTAGAGAAGGAGACTCACCTTCCCTCGGATATGGGAATGAGACAGCATTACTTGCTGTCAGAGAATCAGAACAAGAATTTTCCAGTTGTATTTTTTAATGTGTACTGAGAATGTAGACAAGACATGCTCTTCTCTTTGAGTCTCTTCTCTGCATTTTATGCCACGTTTTTCTGCATGCTCCTTTTCACATTTTCCATAATTGCCTCCTCACATGTGTACTTTCTTTGCATACAGTTATCTAATCATCTGTTGTGCTTCTTTTATGTACATTATCAATCTAACCATTTGTGCATCTATTTGTAACATGAGTTTTGCTTTCAGAGTAGACCTTAAGATTCATGAGGGCAAAGATGTTCTTGATTTTTTTAATTCCAAGACACACTAGAAGACTGAATGTTCCATAAATATCTGTGGAGAATTAGAACACCCATCAGGAGAGAACATTCCAGAAACAAATCCAGGCTGCTGACACTTGATCTTTTAGGACTTGGTATGATTGATAAACACTTTCCATTTGACTATTGGGACCTTATCTACTTTCTCTATACAAATAAAGAGTGGGGAAGTAGGTGGAGGCCCTTCATCATTAGGTGAGTGCAAAACAGCGAAAGGATATAAATGAGGACAAAATGCTCCAGAGCAATCTTCCTCCTCATTGTCTTTCTGCAATTTTTCCATTTATATTATTTATTTTTATATTTTAGTTAAGGAATAGAGTTATAAATGTCTTCAATATACAAAGTTACTGCACACCCCTTCACAAAAAACTCATGACCCTCTCCCTTATCCCCTGTTACCATCCCATTCACTGTTGCTTCCTACCTACTACCCCCTCCTATCCCTTGTTCATTAAAAGTTAGGATTTAGAGGCCAGAGAGATAGCACAGTGATGGGGTGTTTGCCTTGCAGGACTGATGGTGATTCAAATCCTGGCATCCCATATGGTTCTTCCATGCCTGCCAGGAGAGATTTTTGAGCATAGAGCCAGGAGTAACCCTTGAGTGCAACTGGGTATGACCCCCCAAAAAGTTAGGCTTTAGTAACATTCTTATCTTTCTTAGAACCCCAGGCACACTGGACCCTCCAACTTGTGATTTCCCAGCAAACCTTATTAGGGACTCTCAGTCTACATTCCAATATCTGAGGTTTATTATTGATTGATATTGTTTATATCCTTGATTTGTTTATATACCACAGGTGAATGAGATCAATGTACTTGTCTTTCTGCCTCTGGCTTACTTCACTGGGCATGATATCCACCTAGTCCATCCAAGTTGTTTCAACTTGCTTGATTTTACTTTTGCTAGTGGCAGCACAGAATTCCATTGTGTACAGGACATTTTTATTTAGTCTTCTATTTATTTATTTTTATTTTTTATTTTTATTTAGTTGGACAATTGGGTTGCTTCCATATCTTGGCTATTCCACTGAGAGTTGCAATGAACATTAATATACATATATCTTATCGAATTAGTATTTTG
The DNA here is from genome assembly GCF_024139225.1 of Suncus etruscus. NCBI lineage: Eukaryota > Metazoa > Chordata > Mammalia > Eulipotyphla > Soricidae > Suncus > Suncus etruscus. Next base: position 40,797,852 of record NC_064860.1, on the reverse strand, counting down.
TGTTTTGGGTATAGATATCTTAGAAAGGTATTGCTGGGTTGCCTGGGAGCTCTCTTCTCATCATTTTGAGAATTATCAGTATTGTTTGCCATAGAGACATGCCAAGTGATATTCCATCAACAGTAAATGATGATTCTTCTTTTACCAAATCTCCACCAACATTTACTGTTTTCAGACATATATATATATATATATATATATATATATATATATATATATATATATATGTTATTCTTACTGGTCTGAGGTGATACCTCATTGTCATTCTGATTTGTGTTTTCCTAATGATAAGTGATAATAAACACTTTTTCATATGTTTATTGGTTATTATATATTTTCTTTGTGTAGTATCTAATCATCTCTTCTCTTCTTTTTTTTTAAATTTGTTTTTTTTTGGGGGGGCCACACACAGTGGTGCTCAGGAAATACTTCTGGCTCTGTGACCTAGAACCTATAACCTCTCAGGGAATCACTGTGATGCTGCGGATCAAACCCAGGTCAGCCACATACATGGCAAATGCCCTACCCACTGTACTACCTCTCCAGCCCTATCTTCGCTTTTTTGATGGGATTATTGGTTTTTGGTTGTAGAGCTTTGTGAGTGCCTTATGAATTTTGGATATTAGTCATTTATCAGTATTTTGTGTATCTTCTAGTCTGTTGAGTGTCTTTTCATTTTAGATTTCTTTTGCCATGCATAAACTTTTACATTTCACATAGTCTCATTTGCTTATTTTTTCCACCTTTGCCAGCAGTATCAGGTCCCTGAAGAGTCTTTGATGTCCAGATTCTAGAGAGTTCTGCATATGTTTTTCTCAATATATTTTATGGCTTCTGGTCTAATAGTAAAGTCCTTGACTCAATGTGAATTAATTTTATGTGAATAGTATGAAATGTGAATCAGCTTTATTTGTATAAGACTTTATTCAATTTTACAAAGTAATTTGCTAAAGATACTTTACTTGATCTATTTTATTCAGCCAATTCCTTTATCATATATAATTGTCCTGATATCTGAAGATTAATCACTCAAGTCTCAATTTAATCCCATTGACTTGTCATTTTATCCTTATTCCAGTATATGCCTTAAAATATTTTTTATTAAGAATAAAAATTCTTTATTGATTTAGAAGTTCTAAAAGGTTTTAAAAATCATGAAATTTCTAATTTTACCAATGAGGAACTCAAGTTCTTATGAGATTAAGTGATTTTTTTTTTTTGGAGTCTGAATTAGTACAGTAAAAAAGGTTCTTGTCTTGTACTTGGACAACCAAGTTTAGATTAGATCCAGGATGATCAGGGTACAACATATGGTTCCCAGGACCATCAGCAGTAATCAGATATAGAGAAAACCCTGAAAACAACCAGGTATACCTCCTTAACAGGAAGGATGGTAGGAAGGAAGGAAAGATAGAAAGAAGGAAAAGATTCTATTTTAGTTGTTGTGTGTGTACATATACATTATATATTTGAATTACCCAAATTGCATTTTTTCTAATATCATAATTCTATCATATAAAATTGTACTTTATCAAGAAATTGACTTTTGGTTTACCTACTTCTAACAACTAAAACTAACCATGTGGAAGAATAGTTAATTTCTCTTGAATTCTTTATTTCATCCTTCTTCCAAGATAGAAAAAAAATCTATAATCATTCACTCTTCAGAAAACAGACCTTAAAATGTAATTATAAAGAAAATAGGGTTGAAAATATAGTACCAGGGTTGAGGTGTTTGCCTTGTACTAATTCAATCCCCAGCACTGTATATGGTCCCTCAAGCACTGCTGGAGTGACCCAAAATCCACAGAAAAACACTTGTTATAAATTTAGTTTAAAAAAAAGGCAAGAGGCTGGGGCCGGAGAGATAGGTAGCACAGTGGTATGGCATTTGCCTTGCACACGGCTAACCCAGCACAAACCTGGGTTTGATCCAAGAGTCCTGTATGGTCTCTCAAGCCAGGAGTGATTTCTGAGTGCATAGCCAGGAGTAACCCCTAAGTGTCACAGGGTGTGCGCCCCCCCCAAAAAAGGCAAGGTGCTTTTATATGGAAGAAATCTATTGAGTATATTTGTTGTGTTTAAATATACATTTTTGAATCTACCCATATCTACCTGTTCAAAAAAAACTAAACTATCTTTGATAGTTTACTCTAGATTCCAAGTATTTCAGCTAGTGGCTTCATCTGTGTTTAAATATACATTTTTGAATCTACCCATATCTACCTGTTCAAAAAAAACTAAACTATCTTTGATAGTTTACTCTAGATTCCAAGTATTTCAGCTAGTAGCTTCATCTGAGAATAGAGAATCCTCCCTAGGAGAATTTTATAACATCCTGGAAAAGATGCTCTGCTTATCTGGTTGACTTTTCTTGCAGTTCCTGTGGGCAACGTAGACATTGCAATCCCTTATGGCAATTTCAAGATGCCAAAATTACTGGAAATGAAAAGTTTTGTGCTAAGTCATTTGAAGCAAAGCCTGTCTTAAGGTAACGTGGGGCTATCGATCATTCTTGCCCCACTCAGCCAGGAATTTGGATATAGTTAATTTAGTTTCATATTCAGATCATAAAATATTGCCGCAAATACAACTAGGTAGTTATATACCTTATGGTATATGTATATTAATGACCTTCCCAAGCATGAAAACTCCCAAATTTCCAGACACATCTAACTTGGAGATTTGAGAACTGGATTATGAAGCTCTATTTTGCCTGATTTTACTGCTTAATGTTGCATCTATCCACAGTATCAAAATCCCTTTGCTGTTCTGTACTCCATTATCTTAAGCCACACACTGCCCAAATTTGACCAGCCCTCTTTGTTAATCACCAGACAACTTATTAGCAAAATCAGTCAAGGAAAACCAGCCTTTAGTGGTGGTTGATAGCTTGTCGGAAATCCACAGAACAACTCAAGACCTTAATCCACAAAAGTGATGACAAGAGAAATCTTCTTATACCACTTAATACTCAAATGTCCAATCTACTTAGTTATCTATCAACAAGAGGCATCATGGATGTCTCTGAAATATTTCCTATTTTTGTTTTGTGATTCTCTTTTGAAGCAAGATTATTTCCCAATAGCTCAAGCACCAAAATGTCAAATGGTCTAATTTAAATTACATGCTAAAATGCTCTAAGAGGGAAAAAATAGAAAAAACAATAAAAAAAACAACCGAACTTGTCCTATTTCAACTCAGAAACAATTTAATTTTTTATGACAAGCAGCCTCTATAAAAAAAAAAGTGATATCATGCAATTTTCAATAGAGCCCATGAGGACTTGGACAAGTGTCTTGTTCTCAGGCAACCTAGTTTTCAAGTTGACTTTTATTTGAAATCAACAATTATTTTTGTACTATTTTCCGTAGCAATCTCCTGCATAAATGATCAACTTGGCTAAAATGAATAAGTATCACAAATTCAGACACTGAACACTCAGTGAGTAAAGTACTCCCTGGATAAGTCATATATTTTGGGTAACACTGAATCTTTGGAAGCTTCTCAAGGGCCATTTAGCATATTTAAATAGTAAGTTATGAAATTAACATCAATTAATTTGCTCTGTGCCCGCAGGATATTTGGCACCGTTTGTTGGACTCAGTGGGAAACAGTCATTAACTGTCCCTGTTCTCAAAGGGCATTTTCCAAACAGACGATAACACCCATCTCATTCTTTAACCCAACCGCAGAAAGCAAACAGAAATATGTAATTTCAGCCAATTAAGAGACTTTGTTTTTAATGGGTACTTTAGTTCAGCTGGCTTAGCTCTAAGTCTTTGAGGTGGTGGAGGAAGAATTGGGAGAATAAGATAGAGAATCAATAATGAGAAAGAGAACAAAGGAGCCTGTTGAACAGGGAAAGTATATGTCCTTTCTTGGATGGCAAACACCCACAATTCTTCTCCATTTTTTCATCCATCCACCCATTTATTTATTCTTTATATTATTCATTTTAACTCTATAGGTGAGAATATACTATCTGTCAAATATTGCCCTTGGTCTGGTGAGAGAAGAGTAAATTAATTTGTATCCTTTGCCCCAAATATTCAAAAGGGACTATAGTACTTATCTCATATGGTTTATTATTATGATAAAATGTGATGTGGTTTTAATCATAACTGGTATATAATACTTGTGGTACAAAGTGGCTATAATAGTTTGAGTTAAGGGCACTCACACATGTACAGACACTTCGTGTACCTTGTGATAGAGGGAGAAAAACTATGAAAAGCAGGAGAGTGGGGTGGGGTAGAGAGGAGGTAAGGACATAGTCTGTTTGGATATGTGTGTGTTACTAAGAGGGTGTGCTGTAGGAAGGACTGTCCACAGAGCAAGAAAAAAAATCTCACCTAGTTCTTTCTCAAGGTCTGCACTTGAGATCATAAGCATCCCAAATTAAAGATCATCTTCTCTCAGGCCTCATGATGCATGTCAATAACCTCCAGAGAAATTCTTGTCCCTGTAGGCAAGATTGGTGGGGTACTGATAAGGGTAGTATTTGTTTGTTTGTTTGTTTTTTTTTTGTTTTTTGGGGCCACACACATTTGATGCTCAGGGGTTACTCCTGACTAAGCGCTCAGAAATTGCCCCTGGTTTGGGGGACCATGTGGGACCCCAGGGGATGGAACCGTGGTCCTTCCTTGGCTAGCGCTTGCAAGGCAGACACCTTACCTCTAGCGCCACCTCTCTGGGCCCAGGGTAGGATTTCTTATCCTTTGCTCAGGTTGGTTGATTCTGTTTGCAGCTGTAGAGGTTTAGGGGGGCCATTGGCAAATCATTGTGTCAAGGTTTTGCCTTGGTATTTTCTTCTCTCCTGTCAAAACTCCCTCAGAAAGGGCTGACTCTCAGCAGAGCAAATGATTGGGGACATTGGTTCCCATATATTCAGTTGTAACTCAGCTGTTTGCCAGTATCTTCTTTGAAGCGAACAAGACAGCTTTTTATCATGGACCGTTGGAGGAAATGCAGTTTGTGTCCTGCCATTTAGAGAAGAGAGAGTGCTGGAGATGGTGTAGAGAGAAAAGAACCCATCCATTTATGTGGATATGTTACTGTGTAGGAATTCTGGAAAATGCTATGGAGCTTTTCCAAAACCTAAAGATAGAGGCATCACACATGACCCAGTAACCCCATTTCTGACTGTCTAAAGCAGGGGTCCTCAAACTTTTTAAACAGGGGGTCAGTTCACTGTCCCTCAGACCATTGGAGGGTCTGACTATAGTAAAAACAAAACTTATGAACAAATTCTTATGCACACTGCATATATTTTATTTTGCAATGAAGAAACAAAACGGATACAAATACAATATGTGGCCAGCGGGACATAGTTTGAGGACCACTTTTATAAAGAATATAAAATCTTTAGTGCAAAAACTTACATCTGTGCCACTGTTTATTGTGGCATTATTTATAATAGCTAAAGTAAGAATGCAACCAAAGATCCACAAATAGATGATTGGCTAAAGAAATTGTGATACATTACAATGGAATCCTCATTCTCTATTTGAAAAAGTAATGCCATTTTACAATTTTCAGCAAAATAGAAAGACCTTATGGGAATTGTTTGAACTAAAATATTTTGGAAGGTTAAAAGGTATAATTTTGTCATACATTACAATATAAAAGTATAAAATAGATGAATAAACAAAAGAACATAAAAAGACAAATCAAGGGCCATAATGGTACACAGTGATAGAGCAATTGCCTTGTATGCGGCTGACCCAGGACAGACCTGAGTTTGATCCCTGGCATCCCATATGATTCCCAAGCCAGGAGTGTTTTCTGAGCACAGAGCCAGGAGTAACCCCTGAGCACCACCAGGTATCCCCCCACCCCTACCCCCCCCAAAAAAAAAACAAAAAGAAAAAAAGAAAAAGAAACGACAAGCCAGTGGTCATTGAAAACAGAATTAAGGTTAGCTAAAGAAAAGAGGATTGGGAGATAAAGACAAGCTGGGAGGGGCAAGAAAAATTAAAAATGAAGAAATAAAATATTTGACCTAGCATAGAAACTTAAACCTCCATCTTAATAATAATTAATCCTTATTATTAATTAATTGAATAAATAGTATGTACCAGGGATAGGCACTTGCCTTGCATATGACCAACCTCATTTTGATCCTCAGCATTTATTATGGTCTCCCAAGCAATGCCAAGAGTAATTCCTGAGAGCTAGCAGTAATCACTGAGAACAAGGAGTGACCCCCTAAACAAAGAAAATTAAGCCTGAAAATAAAAGGGACTTCAAGTATTAGTTGTCTGGATGCTAGGTACATAAATATTGAAGAAGAAAATGGTAAGAGGCAGAGGGAAAGGATCCTAGTAGTCCCTGAACTTAGTCAATGAGCCTGGAAATCGGGTCTCATCTACTGCCACTTCATCCAGCTTAACCAAAAGATGCATGAGTACTCATGGAAAAGGGTCATAGATAGATGCCAATATGAGGAAAAAGGGTCACCATATATGAACTCTAGAAATCACTCACATAAACATCAAAATAAATCCAGTAAAAAATTGTTCTTTTCCTATATTTCTGCACATTGATCAATATATCTTTCCAAGACTGCTGAAGAGTTCATGCAGGATTAGGAGTCAGGGGGATAATGTCATTGAGCTATGACAATTATTTTGGTTTATTCCTGTTCTCCTAGCAAGAGGAACAGGCAAAGAAAATCCTCATTCAGTGACAAATCTTTTCTCGGTTTCATCCAGTGTCTTGCGGCAGAATCTCTATCACCAGTAAGATGCAAGATGAGGCCACAGTTAGGTTCCTTTCTCATAACTGGGCTTTGAGCTTTCTCTGAATTCTTCTATATTGAAAGTCAGAATCTTCCCTCATTTGTTTCTTTCATTTTCAGAATCTTCTGTGCTCGGTGAAGATCAAACTCACTGTGTCTTTTGGTGCTCTAGACACAAATTGACAGAAGGCTCAAGTGGTCTGTATGAAGGTGTGTGTTCACTGGGAGTTGTTTTGAAGAACACATGTTTTTTCAGACACATTTGTGCTGTGGTATGAAATAGCATAGGTATTAAAACCATTTCTTCTTCAAGGAACTATAATCTGTCCTGTCACCTGCAGATGAGATCTTACTGATACAGAAATAAAAGTAATAACCCCATCATACTTGGGCCCAGAAATGAGCACCACAACTAGATGGCTGGATCCTTCCATTGTATGATCATATTATACATATTATTTTATATTATATATACATATAATATTATATATTATACATGCCAGGACTCTGATTTCTAGTGCTAGAAAATGCTTTACTGAGCATTTTCCTTTACATATGGGAATATAATCATCTATCTTATTGAGTTTATCCTATGGGCACCTTAGATCTTTTAACTATTTTCTACTGTGAAAAATGCTATAGAGAGCATTTTACAATAGACCACTTTGTGTACCTAGCTCAGCTGGGTTCCAAAATCAAGATGTTTTCCTCAAGGAATTTTTATGCCCATTTTATGAGGCTTTCTAGTTCATTTCTCAGAAGCATTAAATATGTCTGGAATTAAGCATGTCTTGGAATCATTCAAGATATTTGTATTTTGTAATGTCCAAAGGTGATATTTTTCCATGGTATTTTCCAATAGTTTCTATGGTTTATGATCATTTGTAAAGAGGCCAATATGGTCCTCCTGAAGTTAAGATTATGTATTTTAAGAATGTCTCAAAGTTGGCTTTGAGTGGTACTTAAAATCACTAGCTGTAAGCCTACAATACTCTTCACATTCTTCATCTTCTATGAATAGAGGACTTCATGAAGGATAGAGTGGCTTACACCAATGTTTATTATCCCTATGAATGGAGTAAAGCCATTTCCATCCTGTGACAGACACTTTTGCAACAGTGACATCAATATGCTCCTTGGGATAGTTTTATGTGTCAGCTTTGACAAGGGCCAAGGATATGTACAGAAAGGGAAAAATTCTGGTCATTTGGGTGCATCTAAGAAGACTTTTCTGGAAGAGGTTAGCATATGAATCATAGATTGAAATAAGCTTACTCTCCCTTAATCAGAAATTCCTCATCCAGTTTGTTGATGGTTTGATTAAAACAAAAAGACAGAGGAAGCAAACTTGCTCTTGATCTGAACCATATGCCCATTCTTTCTTTTCCAAAGTCATTGGCTCTCATGGTTTCTAAATCATTAGCCTCCCAGTCTTACATTATTTGCTTCTCCAGTTATTAGACCTTTGGATTTGCTAGAAGGTTGCCAGCTTTACTTGTGTGCTGCAATGTCATCAATGGGCTTCCCACTGGCAGGCAACTGATGGTGGAGTTTCTCAGTTGGTCTAATTATATGATGACACAATCTCTTGTAATGAAACTTTTCCAACACGTCACTCTATCTAGATATAGTCTGTTGGTTCTGTGTCATGAAAAAAATCCTGACTAATATTTCATGCCACTTAGTTTAAAATAATTTTCTGAATAGTTATATTCTAATAAAGGTAAGAGAGAAAAAAATTCATGGTAAGTTTTATATGTAAAAAAATTCCACCAGTTAAGGGGCTGAAGCAATGTATAGTGGCAAAAGGGCTGGTGTAGGTTTCATCCCTACACCATGAATATGTCTCTGAGTACCACCAGTAGTGGTTCCTGAGAACAGAACCAGGAGTAAGCACTGATTATTGAGGGGGAATGGGTGTGGGCCCCAAACAAAGCTGATAAATAAATGCAACTATAGCAGTTGATTTAAAGATAAATGACTATTGGCAAGTATAAATACAAGAAAAGTTAATGATGATATTAAATTTTTGTCATGTTAAAATATTAAGAATTTACAAATAATTAAAGTCATATGAAATGGTGATATTCCATACAACAGCTATAAGAAAATGTGTTATATAATATTTAAAGCCAGGAAAGTTATACAGACATTTAAGCCACGATTTGGATTAAAACATATTAGAATTATAATGTGAATTAGAATCAAATGAATATAGAAGATGGATTGTGCCACAATTATAATCTGTGTACAATTGCTTGGCTCACTAGTCTTCATAGCATTAAGTAAAATACCCATTAGGAACTTAATTGAATTTTTAGTTATTTGATTCCATTTAGACCAGGACTCTTAAGAAAAAATTCTATCTGGAAATTCTGAGTATCTGATCAGCATGAAATTCATAATTCTGGTGGATTAGAGAAAGTCACCCATAGCATAGACATGAATAATTATCTATGACTCAAAATAAAAATCACAACCACTTTTTACAAGTATATTTTTTAAAACAAAAAAATAAGGAAGATAAAAATCTCCCTCCTCTACAATCCTTAATTGAAAGAGCTCCTTTCTGCTTTATTTGACAAGTAAACCCACCTTGTAAGTAAACTATAAAAGCCAGGAACAACTCTGACACAAGCATCTTGTTTCTACACACAAACTTCAAAAAATGACTGAGTTTTCTGATATTTAAACTATGGGATTGTGAAAGCATCTCAAACTTTGAGAATGATTTCAGGAATGATACACTTGTACAGTGGGGAGGGTGCTTCTCTTGAACATGATGGAACCAGGTTTCATCCTTGGTATCCCATTTGGTCTCTGAGCACCAGCAAGAGTGATTCCTGAGTGAAGAGCCAGGAATAACCCCATGACATTATGGGGTATGGCATAAAAACAAACAAACTGATCTAGTCTTTGGAGACAGAGGGCTCAAAAGACTGAAATATTCCTTCCATGCATCCTGTCCCATCCTGAGTTCAATCCAGGGTATCTCATTCCTATATCCAACTCTAGCATTACTGGAATGGCTCTGACTGGGCCAAACCACATGGTATCATGGGCCCTGACATTCAGACTTGCACAAAGTGTGCCCCTCCACTCTGCCCCCTTTCCACCCTTCCTCCTACAGACCTCCAAGCCCTGGGAGCTACCCAGAAATTTAAGAAAAAGATATACTCTCCATACAGACCTCATTCTCCTCCTTACTCTCCCTTCTCATCTCCATTCCTCTCTTTCTCCCTCTTCTTGGGCTAAGTTATGAATCTATAGGGTCGAGGCCGTAGAGATAGCATGGAGGTAGCGCGTTTTCCTTGCATGTAGAAGGACAGTGGTTTGAATCCCGGCATTCCATATGGTCTCCCAAGCCTGCCAGGAGCAATTTCTGAGCGTAGAGCCAGGAGTAACCTCTGACAGCTGCTGGGTGTGACTCCCCCCAAAACAAAAACAAACAAACAAAAAAGAATCTATAAGGTCTTGCTCAAGATTTGTCTATCATAGCAGTCATCCCTTGGATTTCTGTCTATCTCTCCTTCTTCAACTCCATGATAAAGAAATTGCACTACACGTTCAAGTACTACTTGCTATTTGCCTGTCTCTCTAATCTGTAAGGCGATTGTATCAATACTGGGAGAGAATAAATGACAGTGTGGAGGACTTGGAGCCCACAGGAAAAGGATGAAGAGAGCAAAGGGAGAGGCAGAAATGGAGGAAGGCAGAGAATCATAAGCAGCAATCTTTGGGGACTCGTATTTTCCTACACTTGGGGAAAGTTAAGAAAACAACTCTCTCCTTTCAAACACCAACTGGGAAGGAACAAAGCCCAACTGTCTGCCTGTGACTGAAGATCAACACAAAGTGCAGTAAACCTCATTAATTTCCCCTAATTGGGTGGAAAGTTTTGGAAAAGGCTGAAGTGGAGAAACCATTTCACGAAATTCCGCCTAATTTCAAGTTCATGTGGCAACAGAGATGACAGGGCCCCATGAAAGGCAAAGAGCAGAATGTCTTAGAGACTGTCTAAGAGTTTTAATAATAGATTAAGAATCGTTAGAAACCAGAACACTCTGATTATTCCGCAGAAGCATTTCAATACAAACGGGGTGTTACAGTGTTTAGAAACATTGGCTGGCCTTCTGCCTTTTATATTTTAGACCATGCACTTCTCTTGTTTATGGATTTCATTGGCTCGCAAATTTATCCCCATTTTCATCCCAATATATCCATCAAAGAGGAAGCAAATAAATCTAAATGGTACTGAAAGGGCGAGGAAAGATTTGCACTTACATGCTCTCAATTTGTACCTCAAATAATCCTAACACACTCTTTGATTGACAACTCACTCTTGTTGGTTTCCGAGGCCAGGGTCACAAAGGTCAAGAACCAGAGACAGTTTTCCTTTGAAAACACAAGTGTGAGACATGAGTTTGTACCTTTTCTTCTTTGTCTTTCACGAGATGTGAATAAGCAGCTGACTTGAGCTCTTTGATTTCTGGTTCTGCTCCATACTTCTCTCCACCACAAGCAGTCAAGACATCAAGTCATCAGGTGGTTAAGGAGAAGCCCATGTGGAAAATCTATCTGAATATAAAAGCTACTGCTTCTATATTCCATGAGAATATAGAATGAGATCTGTGAATATTTCTAGCAAACTTGACAAAAAATCACCCACCAATTGATTCAAGGTGGAGAACACATATGGGTACTGTTAGGAGGAAGTACTAATAGCAAATCTTTTGCCTTGATTTGTAACCAACGCCTTTGTAGACTTGACAATCAGAGGGGATTATAGGTGTCTTCAGTGTCTTTCACTGTTCTGCAGACAATCAGTATCTCCATCATGGCCATATCTGATTGTCTTGACCTCATATAAGTCTTTGTCACTCTCACAACTCCTTCCCCTGTGGATTCCTCTCTAAGGCACCACATGGACAATGGACAGTGCCAGAGAGAACATGGTTCTAGAATCTGGTTTTAGAACACTACAATGTCAAGTAGCATTTGTCATTGCCCTTCTTTCAAATTTGTAAGGTGATTGTACCAACACTGGGAGAGAACAAATGACTGGGTTGAGGACTTTGAGTCCACAGGAAAAATATTAAGAGAGCAAACAGAGAGGCAGAAATGGAGGCAGAGAATCATAAGCAGCAAGTATTCAACAAGACACTGAAGAGAATTGTCAGACTCTCTGACTGTGACATGGATAGGGCCTTGGCTACAAATCAAGGCAAAAGATTTGCTATAATTTTTATGATTTCTAGAACATGGTTCTCAAACCATGTTCAACCATCTCTCAACCCATGACCTATGAAAGACTAGAAGAGAAATCACCCTCTTTTCCCTCCCCCACAGCATGAGACAGCTCAGAAGCCTTCTTGAATGGGCTCCCAAAAACATATCTTAAAAAGGAAGCATTGACCCCTCTTTGCTTTTCTGTCCTTCCAAGGATAATTTGTAGGACAAAACGTCCTAGAAAATAGAGCTAATGTCTCCTCTAGAGAGAAGTATAAGAATGTTGACTGTTACATAAGATTTGGGTTCCCCAAGGACAAGATCTACTGCCCTGAGTGTGTAGACAAAATCTAGGCCTCTCTGCATCCTACCCAGGAGAATAGAATGATGTGGTAATACTTACAAAACTTATTATGCTATGTAAGTAGCTAAGTTCTTTGTACTATAAGGAAAGGTCTCATACCTATACTCATGTCCAATCTCCAACTAAATCATGTCAACCTATCAACTTGACAGTACGGCAGGAATTTTAGTCCCTGTTGATCTCACATAGAAAACAACCACTCTAAGATTTTTTTCTACGAGTTTGAATGCAAATTTGAACATTCATTTTCTTCTTTCTTTTCTTTTCTTTTTTTTTTTTTTTTTTTGGTACCCGGAAGTTCTCAGAGACTACTCCTGGCACTACGTTCAGAAATTGCCCCGGCAGGCTGGGGTACCAAATGGGATGCCGGGATTCGAACCACCATTCTTCTGCATGCAAGGCAAATGCTTCATCTCCATGATATCTCTCCGGCCCCTCTTTCATTCTTTCTTGCTGACTTGAATTCTCTCTCTCCTCTCTCTGTCACTCTCTGTTATTCTTTCTCTGTCTCTCTCTGTCTTATATGTCTCTCTCTCTTTCTCCACATTCAGCTGTGCTCATCAGGGTTACTCCTTGCTTTGTGCTCAAGTGTAATAGTGCTCGGGAACAATATGCTAAGATAAATCCACGAGGGCACTTCTGAGGCAAGTGCCTTACTCACCGAACCATCTTTCTATCCTCTAGAATCCTCATCTTCAAAGAACTCTTATTTTAAAACTTTGTTGTTATTATTTAGATAATCCAAATGGAAGATTCCTAATGGGAATGGAATATTTTGAAAAACAGATCTACAGTGTTTTCTTCTCATAAGCCTTAAAGCTGAACCACCCAAGCTTCCAGCTATTGACAGATATTCTAGGGACTAGAAAATAATACACAAGATCTGTCAGACAGTGAGCTTGTTCAAGAACCCAGGAAATCTGTGTGGCTCCTTCTGAAATATTGAAAATTTCTGGTGTAATGATCTAACACAATAAAATCATGATGTAGTACTCATAGAACTAGGACAATATCTGGTCTGGGTTTTATTTTTTCATTTATTTTACACAGGATTAAAAAGTTTGTTTCATTATGTGCATTAAAATAACAATGGAAGAAAAATAATGTGGAAAGAAGGAAAGTTACTGAGATTATTGAAACTTTTGTACCTTGAGAAAAAAAGAGAGGCAAAGATATGACTAGAATTGATGATATATTTGAAGTTCAGAGTGCTTTTATATTTACTCACTGGTGGACAAGGGGGTGTGACTATCTCAAAATACAAAAAGAGGCTGTTAAGAAGTGGACCAGTTATCTGCAGCTGTATGGAAAGTAATTAAGTTTACTTACATACCACTGAAAATCAGTGGGGTCCTATCATAATTTAAGAACAGAATACATACATAAAATAGCTATAGCCATAAGAGTATTCTATGTATATGTATTTATGTAAAATGTCACATATCTATATATTTATATATGGTCATCATAATGCTAAGGAATTAGTGTCATTCTCATGCACCAAGATCAGATATATGTAAATATGAATTACAGTTTGCTTAGGTAACTTCTATATAGTATTTCAAAAAACAAAAGCAATTCCTAGTTTACCCAACTTAATGCTCTTAATTTCTGTATTCTGAAATTTCCACAATTAAGATAACACTGAAGTGGTGAGGTCAGGAGGTGTCCAGTAGTTATGTTGATGTTCAATTCAAATCAAACACCAAAAAGGCCCAATGCCAGAAAATAACCTCACATTGCCTAATATGCTTTTCATATTAATCTAAGAATGACACCAAAAGGCCAAGATAAGAAATGCAGGCAGTGAAAATAAGCAAAGTACTATTTTCAAAAGGCATTTTCATTTTCCTACTAGAAATAAACATGCTCAAGAAGGTGAAAAATGCTAGAGTCACAGTGCCCTCAACACTTGAGGTTTTGTGATTTTAAAACCTTCCCCATTCAAGTAAAAGAAAATTGAACTTTCTTGCCTAAAGATAAGGTATTTATTGTTTTTTTCCTATTTTTATACTAGCATTAGAAGTTTCTTGGATATGAACAAGCACCTTCAAACACACAGCAACATACTGAGCCCCTAAAATTTTTGAGGCATTGTGCTAAGGGTACAATGAAGAAACAGGGAGAAAAAGATGGAGAAACAGAGAGTTTATGCCTTTGAGAACCTCAATTTCTGATTTTCAAGAAGTAAAGTAAACCTATGATTAAAGTGTTTTTTCCGTCAAAATTCTGCAAAAGAAATTAGTTCCAAATTATCTACAAAACAAGAGAACCAAGAAAAAGGTTTTGTTCTGCATGTCATCTAGATAGTTTAACTCCAGCAGACCCCAAATACCTCCCATTTGGAAGGACAGAACAAAGATGTTGCTTCCGCATACTACTTTTAGGCTTTCACCTCCTTTCGTTGCTTTGTTCTAAAGATCAAGTTCAAATCTCAAATGGAATGTCACTTAATTATCTGTCTATAGCTCTTCCTGCCCCCTTTTCAGGCTCTCTCTAATTCTATACCTCCATACAGGACTTAATTTTTATTTCCCAGATATATTTATTAACATCTTAGTAGTGGTTTATGAATTGTAAATTCACATGGGATTTATATGAAATCACTTTTACTTTTTGCTTGCATCCTTAAGTGATCGCTTCTTTTAGGATGATGGTCATTATCCTTCAGTGTTTTAAAGGCCCAGGAAAGCATGAATAATAGTTATCTAAGACACACATCAAGAATATGGGCACTTGCTGCCTGTGAACTTCTTTCTGAGGCCTACCTTATCCACTTAAAACTCGTCAAGTTTCTCTAGAAACCATCATCAGCTTTTCTGACCAGGCTATGATCTTTCAAGCAACTGTCTTGTTTTATAGGTAGTAAAACCTCCAGAATAGTTTTGCATCTTGATATACTTAAAAGTAAAGTCAGAACTTTATGCTAAGCTTCTCATGATTTTCCCCCCAAATGTAAATCAAATTCCTTAACTCTTTTTATCTTAGTCTTTCATGTAAAATCTATATATTATCCTCAATATTTAGATTAAAGCAACTTTTGAAAAAAAATAAATCATTTTTATTCAACTGGTAAGCTTAAAGAATATTATTCATCAGATTAAAAACATCCTTATAGTTTTCCAGAACTGGATAAATTATTTTTGTTTCTAAAATCTCTCTTAATTTGTTGGTGTAAAATATTCATGTAAAACCTTTTGAATAATTTTATCATAAAACAGTTTCATTTGGGGGAGAGAAAATATAGTTTTCTCATGATAAATAGTATCTGGGAGTTATACTAACTACATACCAATAAAAGGCAAGTACATAGGCATTTCTAAAAGTGTAGGGTTGAAATTCAGTTTTCTTACGAAAGGACACTCGATTATTTTCTCAAAGACTGAATTTGACCTAAAATATATAAAATACAGATAGTCACATTTTAAATCACCTAAAATGATCTATTCTGCTTTATTTTATATTAATTTTCTTTGGCATTGTCATACAAATTATGAAATCCAAAACAAAGTGTCTGTCTAAATGAATTCTCATACTTGCCATCCCAAAATTTGAATGTGTATAAATCTTGTTTGACTTGTGTATAAATCTAATTTGACTGTAAGTGATTTGAAGGAAAGGCTCTTCATTAGTGTTGGTATAATTTTGTTCTTTTCTCATAATAATTAACTGAGTATTACATTTAAATTAATACAGTAAATATGAGTACCCTAAATATAACTGTATTTTCTTTTTTAGCATCGGGTCTTTATAAGGTGTTGCCTCTCTCTGAACTAATATCAACATTCCTCAAAAAGTAAATATTTAAAATATAATTAAAGTACATGAAAAACTATTTTTGCCAATAAGCTCATTCCTTGACAAGTATGCCTTACCAAAGATGGCACAAGAAGAAAGACTCTAGTTCTATTTGTGAGCATGGTAGTTTTTGGGTCTACACCAGGTTGTGCTCAGGATTCACTTAGGCTTTACAATCAGGGATCACTCTTAGATGGGCTCTATGAATCATATCAGTATCAGGAATCAAACCCGAATTGATTGCAAGCAGCAAATAAGTTACCTGATGTACTATGTCTCTGTCCTATGCATAGCTCTATACCATCTTAGAAATTGTATCTTTAAATAAATATAATCTCATAAAGAAAATGTTAAGTGTAGATGACTTCACCTGTGATATATATATATATATATATATAATATGGCCAAACTGATAGTAGTAAGGTGTTTCCTTGCATACAGCCAACCCAGGACTGACCTGGGTTATATCCCCAGTATCCATATAAGTCTCCCAAGGCTGCCAGGAGTGATTTCTGAGTGCAGAGCCAGGAGTAACCCCTGGATGCTGCCGGGTGTGGCATAATATATATATATATATATATATGTATATATACACATATATATTAGTATTAATAGTACATATAGTAAATAGAGTACTACACTATATTAATATATGTAAACTATATATAGTAAACTAAAACCATTCTATGTAAAAATCCCAAAGAGTAGAAAAAGACTATTTTAGAATTTCTAGGGTATCATAATCGGACAATTTACTTAAATAAAAATCCTAAATAGATTATTTGTCAAATAATTCTGAAAGCATATATAAAATAGATTATGATATAGATTAAATGATCCAGAGGGAGAGGGACAGACATAGAAAGATCACACTCATCTGTGGGACATTAAAATATATAGATTGAAAATAATATTTAAAGATAATACAAACAAGGGGAAAGAGAGTAGTTAGGACAGAGAAGGGATAACTATGATAATAATAGTTAGAAATGATCTCTCTGCTAATATCACACTCATTCCCAAAGATGGCAAGGACACTAAGAAAGAAAACTATAGACCAATCTTATTAATGAACATAGACGCAAAAATTCTCAACAAAATTTTAGCAAACCGAATCCAGCACTACATCAGAAAGATTATACACCATGACAAAGGGATGCAAGGTTGGTTCAACATACGTAAATCAATCAACATTATACACCACATCAACAACAAGAAAAACAAAAACCACATGATCATATCAATCGATGCAGAGAAGGCGTTTGACAAAATTCAACACCCATTCATGTTGAAACACTAAGCAAAATAGGCTTAGAAGGAACCTTTCTCATTTTATGCTACAAAACATGAGAACTTAGAAGAAATGGAAAAATCCTTGGACACTTATAACCTTCCACATTTATGTAAGGAGGATGTAGCATATCTAAATACCCCAATCACTACTGAGGAAATTGAAACTGTAATCAAACATCTGCCCAAAAAGAAAAGCGCAGGCCCAGATGGTTTTCCTAATGAATTTTTTCAAATCTTTCAAAAGATGCTACTACCAATCCTAGCCAAGCTCTTCCATAAAATTGAAAAAAACCGGGAACACTCCCAAACAGCTTTTATGAAGCCAACATCACCTTGATACCAAAACCAGACAGAGATGATGCCAAAAAAGAAAATTACAGACCAATATCCCTGATGAATGCAGATGCAAAGATCTTCAACAAAATCCTGGCAAATCGGATCCAATGCATCATCAAGAAGATCATACACTACAACCAAGTAGGTTTCATCCCAGGAATGCAAGGATGGTTTAACATCCATAAATCTATTAACATCTTACACAACATCAACAACAAGAAAAATAAAAATCACATGATCATATCAATAGATGCAGAGAAAGCATTTGATAAGGTCCAACACCCATTCTTGATCAAAACTCTCAGCAAGATGGGAATGGAAGGAACCTTTCTCAATCTATTTTAAGCCATCTACCACGAGCCAATGGCAAATATTATCCTCAATGGAGAAGAACTAAAAGCCTTTCCTCTAAATTCTGGTACAAGACAAGGCTGTCTGCTCTCACCAATCCTCTTCAACATAGTACTGGAAGTTCTTGCTATAGCAATCAGGCAAGAAAAAGATATCAAGGGAATCCAGATAGGAAAGGAAGAAGTCAAGCTCTCACTGTTTGCAGATGACATGATACTCTACTTAGAAAACCCTAAAGACTCTACAAAAAAGCTTCTAGAAACAATAGATTCATATAGCAAGGTGGCAGGCTACAAAATCAACCTACAGAAATCAATGGCCTTTTTATACACCAATAATGATAGGGAAGAGATGGAAGTCAGGAAGGCAATCCCGTTCACAATAGTGCCACACAAACTCAAATATCTTGGAGTCAACTTAACCAAAGATGTGAAGGACCTATACAAAGAAAACTATAAAGCCCTGCTCCAAGAAATAAGAGAGGACACACAGGGGCCGGGCGGTGGCGCTAAAGGTAAGGTGCCTGCCTTGCCTGCTTAGCCTTGGACGGACCGCGGTTCGATCCCCCGGTGTCCCATATGGTCCCCCAAGCCAGGAGCAACTTCTGAGCACATAGCCAGGAGTAACCCCTGAGCATTACCGGGTGTGGCCCAAAAAAAAACAAAAAAAAAAAAAAAAGAGAGAGGACACACAGAAATGAAAACACATACCCTGCTCATGGTTTGGCAGGATTAACATCATTAAAATGGCAATACTCCCCAAAGCATTATACAGATTTAATGTGATCCCCTTAAAAATACCCATGACATTCTTCAAAGAAGTGGATCAAACACTTATGACGTTCATCTGGAACAATAAACACCCTCGAATAGCTAAAGCACTCCTAGGGAAAAGGAAAATGGGAGACATTACTTTTCCCAACTTTAAACTGTACTACAAAGCAATAGTTATCAAAACAGCATGGTATTGAAATAAAGACAGACCCTCAGATTAGTAGAATAGGCTTGAGTTCTCAGATAGCATTCCCCAGACATACAATTACCTAATTTTTGACAAAGGAGCAAGAAATCCTAAGTGGAGCAGGGAAAATCTCTTCAACAAGTGGTGCTGGCAGAACTGGTTAGCCACTTGCAAAAAAGCGAACATAAACCCCCAGTTAACATCATGTACGAAGGTAAAATACAAATGGATTAAAGACCTTGATATCACACCGAATACCATAAGGTATATAAAACAACATGTCAGTAAAACACTCCATGACATTGAGACTAAAGGCATCTTCAATGAGGAAACTGCACTTTCCAAACAAGTGGAAGCAGAGATCAACAGATGGGAATACATTAAACTGAGAAGCTTCTGCACCTCAAAAGAAATAGTGCCCAGGATACAAGAGCCACCCACTGAGTGGGAGAAACTATTCACCCAACACCCTTTAGATAAGAGGCTAATATCCAAATATACAGGGCACTGACAGAAATTTACAAGAAAAAAACATCTAATCCCATCAAAAAATGGGGAGAAGAAATGAACAGACACTTTGATAAAAAAGAAATACAAATGGCCAAAAGGCACATGAAAAAATGCTCCTCATCACCAATCATCAGGGAGATGCAAATCAAAACAACGATGAGATACCACCTCACACCACAGATATTGGCACACATCACAAAGAATGAGAACAATCAGTGCTGGCGGGGATGTGGAGAGAAAGGAACTCTTATCCACTGCTGGTGGGAATGCCGCCTAGTACAGCCTCTATGGAAAGTGATATAAAGATTCCTTCAAAATCTGGAAATTGAGCTCCCATTTGACCCAACTATTCCACTCCTAGGTATATACCCTAAGAACACAAGAATACAATACAAAAACCCCTTCCTCACACCTATATTTATTGCAGCACTATTCACAATAACCAGGCTCTGGAAACAACCAAGATGCCCTTCAACAGACGAATGGCTAAAAAAACTGTGGTACATATACACAATGGAATATTATGCAGCTTCAGGAGAGATGAGGTCATGAAATTTTCTTATACATGGATGTACATGGAATCTACCATGCTGAGTGAAATAAGTCAGACGAGAGAGAGAGACACAGAATAGTCTCATTCATCTATGGGTTTTAAGAAAAATAAAAGTCATTTTTGTAACAATCCTCAGAGGAGGGCTGAAACACCAGCTCACTCCATGAAGCTCACCACAAGAGTGGTGAGTACAGCTTAGAAATAACTACACAGAGAATTACCATAATCAAGTGAATAAATGATGGAACTGGAAAGCCTGTCTGGAGTACAGGTGGGGGTGCGGTGGGATGGAGGGAGGAAGATTTGGGACATTGATGGCGGAAATGTTGCCCTGGTGAAGAGGGGTGTTCTTTACATGACAGAAACTTAATCACAATCATTTATGTAATCAAGATGTTCAAATAAAGAAGGAAAAAAATGAAAAAATAAAAGAAGGAGCCTTTCTCAATATAGTTACAGCTATCTATGAAAAGTCCACAGCCACTTTCCAAGAGGAACTACTGCCAATCTTGGCAAGACTCTTTCATGAAATTGAACAAACAGAAACACTTCCAAATAGCTTTTATGAAGCCAACATCACCTTGATACCTAAACCAGACAGAGACGCTACCAAAAAAGAAAATTACAGACCAATATCACTGATGAATGCAGATGCAAAGATCCTCAACAAAATCCTGGCAAATAGGATTCAATGCCTCGTTAAGAAGATCATCCACTACGATCAAGTAGGTTTCATCCCAGGAATGCAAGGCTGGTTTAACATCCGTAAATCTATCAACATAATACACAACATCAATAACAAGAAAAATAAAAACCACATGATCATATCAATAGATGCAGAGAAAGCATTTGATAAGGTCCAACACCCATTCTTGATCAAAACTCTCAGCAAGATGGGAATGGAGGGAACCTTTCTCAATATAGTGAAGGCCATCTACCACAAGCCAGTGGCAAATATTATCCTCAATGGAGAAAAACTGAAAGCCTTCCCTCTAAATTCTGGCACAAGACAAGGCTGTCCTCTCTCACCACTCCTATTCAACATAGCACTGGAAGTACTTGCTATAGCGATTAGGCAAGAAAAGGATATCAAGGGAATCCAGATAGGAAAGGAAGAAGTCAAGCTCTCACTGTTTGCAGACTACATGATACTCTACTTAGAAAACCCTAAAGACTCTATCAAAAAGCTTCTAGAAACAATAGACTCATATAGCAAGGTGGCAGGCTACAAAATTAACACACAAAAATCAATGGCCTTTCTATATACCAATAGTAATAAGGATGAAATGGACATTAAGAAAACAACCCCATTCACAATAGTACCACACAAACTCAAATATCTTGGAATCAACTTGACTAAATATGTGAAGGACCTATACAAAGAAAACTATAAAACTCTGCTCCAAGAAATAAGAGAGGACACACGGAAATGGAAACACATACCCTGCTCATGGATTGGCAGGATTAACATCATCAAAATGTCAATACTCCCCAAGGCATTATACAGATTTAATGCCATCCCTCTAAAGATACCCATGACATTCTTCAAAGAAGTGGATCAGACACTTTTGAAATTCATTTGGAACAATAAACACCCTCGAATAGCTAAAGCAATCATTGGGAAAAAGAATATGGGAGGAATTACTTTTCCCAACTTTAAACTGTACTACAAAGCAACAGTTATCAAAACAGCATGGTATTGGAATAAGGATAGGTCCTCAGATCAGTGGAATAGGCTTGAATACTCAGAAAATGTTCCCCAGAGATACAACCATCTAATTTTTGATAAAGGAGCAGGAAATCCTAAATGGAGCAGGGAAAGCCTCTTAAACAAGTGGTGTTGGCACAATTGGATAGCCACTTGCAAAAAATTGAACTTAGACCCCCAGCTAACATCATGTACGAAGGTAAAATCCAAATGGATTAAAGACCTCGATATCAGCCCCAAAACCATAAGATATATAGAACAGCACATAGGCAAAACACTACAGGACATTACAGGCATCTTCAAGGAGGAAACTGCACTCTCCAAGCAAGTGAAAGCAGAGATTAACAGATGGGAATATATTAAGCTGAGAAGCTTCTGCACCTCAAAGGAAATAGTGCCCAGGATACAACAGCCACCCACTGAGTGGGAGAAACTATTCACCCAATACCCATCAGATAAGGGGCTAATCTCCAAAATATACAAGGCACTGACAGAACTTTACAAGAAAAAAACATCTAACCCCATCAAAAAATGGGGAGAAGAAATGAACAGACACTTTGACAAAGAAGAAATACGCATGGCCAAAAGACACATGAAAAAATGTTCCACATCACTAATCATCAGGGAGTTGCAAATCAAAACAATGATGAGATACCACCTCACACCCCAGAGAATGGCACACATCACAAAGAATGAGAATAAACAGTGTTGGCGGGGATGTGGAGAGAAAGGAACTCTTATCCACTGCTGGTGGGAATGCTGTCTAGTTCAACCTTTATGGAAAGCGATATGGAGATTCCTCCAAAAACTGGAAATCGAGCTCCCATACGATCCAGCTATACCACTCCTAGGAATATACCCTAGGAACACAAAAATACAATACAAAAAACCCCTTCCTTACACCTATATTCATTGCAGCTCTATTTACCATAGCAAGACTCTGGAAACAACCAAGATGCCCTTCAACAGACGAATGGCTAAAGAAACTGTGGTACATATACACAATGGAATATTATGCAGCTGTCAGGAGAGATGAAGTCATGAAATTTTCCTATACATGGATGTACATGGAATCTATTATGCTGAGTGAAATAAGTCAGAGAGAGAGAGAAAAACGCAGAATGGTCTCACTCATCTATGGGTTTTAAGAAAAATGAAAGACACCCTTGTAATAATAATTTTCAGACACAAAAGAGAAAAGAGCTGGAAGTTCCAGCTCACCTCAGGAAGCTCACCACAAAGAGTGATGAGTTTAGTTAGAGAAATAACTACATTTTGAACTGTCCTAATATTGAGAATGTATGAGGGAAATGTAGAGCCTGTTTAGGGTACAGGCGGGGGTTGGGTGGGGAGGAGGGAGATTTGGGACTTGGGTGATGGGAATGTTGCACTGGTGATGGGTGGTGTTCCTTTTATGACTGAAACCCAAACACAATCATGTATGTAATCAAGGTGTTTAAATAAAAAAAAATTATGCATTAAAAAAAAAAAAAAGAAAAGTCCACAGCCAACATTATTCTCAACGGCAAAAAACTGAAAACATTTCCACTAAGGTCAGGAACTAGGCAAGGATGTCCACTCTCTCCACTCTTATTCAATATAATCTTAGAAGTCCTGGCAATAGCAATCTGACAAGAGGACAAGAGAAGGGAATCAAAGGAATCCAAATTAGGAAAGAGGAACTCAAATTATCCCTCTTTGCAGATGATATGATGATATAGAAAACCCTAAAGAGTCCACAGTAAAACTTCTAGAAATAATTAACCAATACAGCAAAGTGGCTGGCTACAAAGTGAATACACAAAAGACAGTAGCATTTCTCTACACAAATAATGAAGTAGAGGAGAAAGATTAAGAATTCAATTCCATTTAAAATAGTAACAAAAAACATTAAATTCCTAGGGATCAACCTTAAAATGGAAGTGAGGGACTTATACCAGGGAAACTTCAAAACACTTCAGAACGAAATCGAAGAGGATCTAAGGAAATGGAAGAACATCCCATGCTCATGGGTAGGTAGAATCAATATAGTCAATATGACCATCCTACCCAAACTCCTATATAGATTGAACGCAATCCCCATCCAAATTCAGACATCATTCTTTAAAGACTTAGAACAATCAATCATAAAATTCATCTGGAAACACAAAAGACCCAGTATAGCCAAACACATACTAAAAAACAAGAAGCTGGGTGGCATCTCGCTACCTACCCTGAAGCTATACTATAAAGCCATAGTGATCAAAACGGCATGGTACTGGTACAAAGACAGAGCCTCAGACCAGTGGGATAGAACAAAATTTTCAGACATAAGCCGCAGACATATAGTCAACTAATATTTGACAAAAGAGCCAAGAACTTGAAATGGGACAAAGAAAGTCTTTTCAACAAATGGTGTTGGTACAACTGGAAAACCACCTATAAGAAATTGAAAATTGGCCCATTCCTCACCTCATATACAAAAGTCAACTCAAAATGGATCAAAGACCTCGAAATCAGACCCGAAACCATAAAGTTCATTTAGAAAAAATTAGGCGGAACACTCGAAGACCTATATATCAAAAAAGTCTTTGATGATAAATTGCCAATGGCAAGAACTTTAGCATCAAACATAAACAAATGGGACTACACCAAACTAGAAATCTTCTGCATGGCAATGGAAACCATACTTATCACATGAAGACAGGTAACTCAATGGGAAAAAAATCTTTGCACTTAACATGTCTGATAAAGGGCTGATATCCAGAATATATAAAGCACTCAGAAAGATGAGCTCCACAAAACCAAATAAAGCCATAGAAAAATGGGGAGATGAAATGAAAAGACACTTTACCAAAGAAGATCGAAAGATGGCCAACAAACACATGAAAACATGTTCACCTTCACTCATCATTAGGGAAATCCAAATCAAGACAATCATTAAATTGTGGTATCTATACACAATGGAATACTACATGGCAGTAAGAAATGATTCAATCACAGACTTTGCAGCAACATGGATGGACCTAGAACATATTATGTTAAACGAAGTAAGTCAGAAGATGAAAGATAAACACAGAATGATAGCACTATTCTGAATCACCTAGAAACTACACCATATATACAACTAATATTCAAAGATCAAATAACAGGACTTAACAGGGTAGAAACTCCAAACACTGTAATACCAAACATATACTGGGCAGAAGTGCCCAAAACACATGAAAGAGGAACATCATAAACTCTAGACCACACATTAAACCATAAAGAAACCAGCAACTGCAGAAACAGCAGCGTAGAGTGAATAGGTAAGTAATCAGCCTGTTACTGCAAAGGCTCATAATAATCTCTTAGGGATCTTTTTTTTTTTTTTGAATTTTTTTTTATTTTAATTACGACAACAAAGATTCAAAGAAAGAGGACAGGGTAAAGTTACAGTGGAAGCACAATCACCCATAAACAGAATTCTCAGTAGTCCCATCGATGATATCCCAGCCTTGAACTTTCAGCCAAAGAACATTAAGAAAAACAAAACTGAACCTATGTACAATACAATTACTTTGTCCATCAAATCCCCAGTTGTAGTACATACTATTTCTTAGCAGCACACAATATAATCTAAAGACATTAGACTTATGTATCTTAGGGATCTTATACAAGGTTACAGGTAAAGAATACCACAGGAAATCACTGACTACAACCGAAGTATTTCAAAATAATAGGTGTTAATGCCTTAAGCTTAATATGTTTTATATATTATATATATTAATATATTCAGCTTTTCTGTCCACAGGCGTTCTTGGATACAAAGGATGGACAACCTAAGATGGCATCTCAGAGCTAAGCCACACGAGATGCCATACCCAAGTTGTGTTACAAAATTGTCTGGACAAAACTTTTTAACACTCTTTATCTCTAGGGCTTACCTTCTTTTAGGACCTGAAGCATGTGACCAGCCAGACCACCGAAGCAGCAACAGTGACCTGCAGACTTATACTACAGGGCCTACTCATCGAACATATTCAAGCAAAATGACATGGCCCCCGCTCTTTTCACCTCTCTTCTCACTACTCCCTCTTCCTTTTTTTTTCCCTATTTAATCTTATTTTCCCCTTTCTTCCTTTCTGGCCCTACCAAATACTCTCCCCTATCCCCCTTCCAGGAATCCGACTACCCCTTCACCCCTCAATCCCATCCAGATTTTCCAACTTATTAAAACTCTTTACCCTCAGTTCTTAATCTATTAGGCATCAAGACTGACCTCCTACTCCAACAAACCAGTACCCAGAACGAAGGAACATCCATTCAAACCCACACCTCGTCCCTGGCAGGAAAAGACAACCAACACCCCTACTGACTCATGCTGTGTGGCTCTCCCTACCAACTTATCCTAACGTGGACTGTCGCTGGATACCGGACTTAGACCTAAAAGGACTCCCATTGCAAGAACTTTACACAAGACCCCCCTCAAATCTTTTACCAATCTCAGGAAGGGCAGGGTGTGTGATGAAAAGGTGCCTGGGAACCCACACCCCACAAGAAAATCTCAAAAGGCAATGGGGAAACATTTACTTCCATCATAAGTATAAGACCTGTACAACACTAGCTCTTTATTTTTTATTTCATTTTACAATCATTTTTCACTATACATATGTGAGCAAATATATATTTTTTTAATTCTATTTTTATGTTTTTTGAATGTGTGACTTGTTTCTTTGTTCTTTTCACCTCCAAATGCACCGGTAATATAATGAAGCACCATTTCTTCCTGCAAAGGCACACTAAGAAAGGGGAAATCCCACATATATAAACAAGCTTTTATCTACTAGGGAAAAGAACTCATACTTATTTACAATACAGGGGAATCTCCCACCTTGAAAATATGTAATGTGGATCCATCTTAGACACCAGAAGATTATACACCGACCATCCAGACTTCAATCCTGAACCCCAGACATAGAATTGACACAGTTCTTCACAATAGCTACAGGAACCAAAGCCCATCTGGAACATCCTGAATACTACTCCATCTCCAACATGAGCCAGTTCTAATATGATATCCTGACAACAAGGAAATTGGGAACAACTGGACATAAGAACAGGTTATCCTACCCTACCAACTAATGATAAAACAAAATCAGAAGACTTACCACACTATGGGCTGTGCAAAAGCCAAGAACGTGATCTACAGATGACCCAGCTGATAGGACCATACCGGGCAGTATGTATTCTGGGACCAACAAGAAAGCCCTAGTCTAGGTTTTGGTTTATGTCCTGCATAACAATCATGACCTCCAATTCCAGAGTCCTGACTGAGGCCATTGCAATTGAACTGGTCTTCTGGAAACATAACGAAAGACGATATCCCAGGCTTCATCTGAGTTTCAGCACAAGGGCCAAGACCACTAACTACAGAAGACAGATTAAAATGACATCGAGAAAACAGAACTTCTAAAATCACAAAGAAAGTCTTCATCATAAGTTCCACTCCTTGACCCGTGCACAGAATGAGACCTCTAGATTTAGATGTCTGTTTTTAACATCCAGATAGGATCAGAAGTCTCCCATAGGGCATAAAAACACCAAGGGGAGAATAAATGAACATGAAAGGAGTCTACAGATAATCCCATGACAATATATTCCAAGGTTAGAGAAACCCTGTATCTCTTAGGTTAAGGGGATTCCCGTTTCAGATGACCCCAATATTTACTGTGCATATGCGGGGGGTGGGGAGTGGGGAGAGACAAAAAACACTAAATAATCCTTCTATTTTTTTATTTTTATTTTTATTTTTCTATTTTTTATTATTTTTTATCTAGTTTTTGTCGATTTTTTTGTCTTTGTTTTGGGGTAGATATTGAAGTAGTTGTCCATTTTTTAAATTATATATTTACTTTTTTTTCTTCTTTTCTCTTCTTCCTCTTTGCGCCTTGTCATATTTCCTATCTCAAGACCATGGCAACTATGTGGTGCATACTTTTATTGCTGCAGTGCTCACTGGATATCTTAATTGATTCCTCTTTTTAAACTATTGTGGTGTTTCACCTTCTTTTCCCCTTCATCCCTCAAACCAAGGATGAGAGCCTCTAGAATGACTCTGCTCATAGTCGGCGTAGTCGATTTTTACCCCATTATATTACCTTTCTCTTCCTCAAACAAAACCACATAACTTGAACTTTCTAGTCAATTAGAGGGGCAGTAATGGAGGCACCAAGACCAAACAGTTATAAGACCACTAAGTAATAAACTAGACACAGAAGGGACCATGCATTCTAGCAGCCCCTGGGGGGGGCGAAGTGGAGGATATGGGAGACAGGATGGGAGCGGTTTTGGGAGCACAATTCGGTGGTGGGAATTCCCCTGATTCAATGTAAATATGTACCCGGAATATTACTGTGAACGATATGTAAGCCACTATAATTAAAATAAAATTATATTAAAAAAAAAGAGATGATCTCTCTGGACAAGGATTGGGAATTAAATGGAGCAAAGAAGATATGCAAGATACCCCTTCAGTAACAGTATTTCAAACCAAGGTGCCTAAAAGATAAAATACAGAGAGAAAGAGAAAAAGAAGAAGAAGAAGAAGAGGAGGAGGAGGAGGAGGAAGAGGAGGAGGAGGAGGAGGAAGAAGAAGTAGAAGAAGGAGGAGGAGGAGGAAGGTAGAAGAAGAAGGAGGGGAGGAGGAAGAAGGAAGAAGGAAGAAGGAAGGAGGAGAGGAGGAAGAAGGAAGAAGAAAAGAAGATGAAGAAGAAGAAAAGAAGAAAAAGAAGAGGAAGAAGAAGAAAAGAAGAAAAAGAAGAGGAGGAAGAAGAGGAAGAAAAAGAAAAGAGGAAGAAGAGGAAGAAGAAGAAGAAGCAGAAGAAGAAGAAGAAGAAGAAGAAGAAGAAGAAGAAGAAGAAGAAGAAGAGGAAGAAGTAGAAGAAGGAGGGGGAGGAAGGTAGAAGAAGAAGGAGGAGAGGAGGAAGAAGGAAGAAGGAGGAGGAGGGGAGGGGGAAGAAGGAAGAAGAAAAGAAGATGAAGAAGAAGAAAAGAAGAAAAAGAAGAGGAAGAAGAGAAGAAGAAAAAGAAGAGGGAGAAGAGGAGGAAGAAGAGGAAGAAAAAGAAAAGAAGAGGAAGAAGAAGCAGAAGAAGAAGAAGAAGAAGAAGAAGAAGAAGAAGAAGAAGAAGAAGAAGAAGAAGAAGAAGAAGAAGAAGAAGAAGAAGAAGAAGAAGAAGAAGAAGAAGAAGAAGAAGAAGAAGAAGAGTGTCTGCCATAGAGGAAGACGTAGGGAGGGAGCAGAGTATCAGGAGGGTGATCAGGGACATTGGTGGTGGGAAATGAACTCTAGTAAGGGATGGATGTTGGAACATTGTACAGTCAAAACTACCAACAGCTTTTTAACTGTATCTCATAGTGACTTAAATTTTAAAAATGTTTTAATATATTATGATAAATTTGAGTTTATCATAGGAATGCAAAATTGGATTATATTAGAACACTGACTAGTGATTAACAATATTAACACATTAGGCATATCAACATGATAATTTCAATGATTAAATGATTAGCAAAAATTAAATATTAATTTCTGTTTTAAAAACATTTTTAGGGGCCAGAGTTATAGCACAGCAGGTAGGGCATTTGCCTTGCATGCAAGTGACCTGGGCTCAAGACCACATCCCATATGGTCCCCTGAGCCTGCCAGGAATAATTTCTGAGTGCAGATCCAGAAGTAACCATTGAGTAACACCAGGTGTGGTCAAAAAAAAAAAAAAAAAGGG
The DNA here is from genome assembly GCF_024139225.1 of Suncus etruscus. Classification (NCBI taxonomy): domain Eukaryota; kingdom Metazoa; phylum Chordata; class Mammalia; order Eulipotyphla; family Soricidae; genus Suncus; species Suncus etruscus. The sequence goes on along the minus strand of NC_064860.1, from coordinate 40,768,265 downwards.
CATGGGGCCAGAGTGGTGGTGCAGGTGGTAGAGCGTTTGCCTTGTATGCGTGCACTAACCTATGATGAGCCGTGTTTCAATCCCAAGGCTTCCTATATGGTCCCCAAGCCAGGAGCGATTTCTGAGCACAGAGCCAGGAATAACCTCTGAACATCACTGGGTGTACACCCCCATAAAAGATCACTTTTATCAAATTGGAAATATGATGGTACATCCTTAACATATAAAATGATTGTCAGAAAATAATCATATTTCATAAGACATTGAAAGCTCTTATTAGGAATAAGAAATAAAATTCAAGTGCAAGTTATTTCTTTCCATTAACATTTTAGTGAAAGTTAGCAAATCCAAGAGATGATATAAAAAGAAAAATAAACTAAATGCATAAAGCTTGGTATAAAAATTTTTCTTATTCATGAATGATATATAATTTATTTTCTTTTCTTTATTCATGTAGTGGCTAATCAATTTTATGTTTATGCCATTAAATGTTTTAATACTCTGTATTAGTTTGTTTCTATTCTTAATCATTTCTTTTACTTTCAGAAGTTTTGACATCTGAAACCTTTTTAATCTATTCCTCTCTGGATTTATATTCCTGGAAATAGTAAGCAATGCTTCCCTGAGCATTCCTCTCAATACAAGCCAGGTATTGAAGAAAATAATGAGAATCCATAAACCATAGCGAAAATGTTGTTTAGAGAAGTCTGGGATGAGACTTGACCACTGACAGAAAAATCAAGCATATTGACTTGCAGTAATTTTGTTTTGTTTTGTTTTTGTTTTTGGACCACACCCAGTGGTGCTCAAGGATTACTCTGGGCTCTTCACTCAGGGATCACTCCTGGCAGGCTTGGAGGACCATATGGGATGCTGGGACCAAACCTGGTTCAGCCAGGTGCAAGGCAAACCCTCTACCCGCTGTGCTATCCCTCCAACCCTCTCAATCTTTTTGATTTATCTATTTAGTCATTGTGTAGTTCAGATAATCAATGAGAAATATTGTGTAATAAATAAATATTTTTAAAACTCTAGAGAAGCTTCAAAGAGAGTTCCAGACTTTCTTAAAAGTAAAGAAGGCATCTCAGAAAATGAGGCACTTAAAATAAGCATCACGAGGCATCAACGTGGACGTTTTTTGAATTCTGACCTCACAAGTGAGCAAAAACAATTTCAACTCCACTTAAAAAGATGTCACATTCAAGCAGTTTTACAACAGGAAATGGAAAAAGGTCAGAACTTTAACATGATTCAGGTGTCATTTGATATATATTCATAGGAAATTAGGTTTTTCAAATGATATTTTTAATCAAGAAATTTACAGCCCAGAAAAAAAAATTGATGTTTCCACTCATTTGAAATCCCTTGGCCTTTCTTAAATTTACCCAACACTGACCACTTAAAAGCTACAGTAAAAATGTTCCAAGAAGGCTTGGGTGCTTATTTCATTATTATTAATATTTTAATGCCAGTAAAAATTTAAATGATTGAACACAGTTATCGTCAAAAAAAATAGTATGGAGTTCATCATAAGTTAAAATGTTGTTGACTAGAATAACACAGGAACAACTCATTCATGTCATAAAAAATATCATTTCAGGAAACAAATAAATGAGTTCATAAACTAGTTAATGGAAACAGTATGAGAAGTGTGGGTGAACCGCAACTGATTTTTGCTGTATCTTTACAAATATAAGCATTGAGGATCCAACTCAAAGATTCCCACTGAGTAAATGCAGGTCTTCTCTCTTCAACAAAATTGGTTCTTGTTCCATTTCCCAGTGCATACATACCATTCTTACTTTACTCTTCATTAGATAACAAATATGTCCTCTGACCAACGTTCAACTTCTTTTTTTTGTTTGTTTGTTTTTTGGTTTTTTTTTTTTTTTTGGCCACACCTGGTGATGCTTCCTCAAACTTTTTAAACAGGGGGCCAGTTCACTGTCCTTCAGACTGTTGGAGGGCCAGATTATAGTAAAAACAAAAATTATGAACAAATTTCTAGGCACACTGCATATATCTTATTTAGAAGTGAAGAAACAAAATGGGAATAAATACAATATGTGACCCGCGGGCCGTAGTTTGAGGACCATTGCTTCAGGGGTTACTTCTGGCTATGCGCTCAGAAATCTCTTCTGGATTTGGGGGACATATGGGATGTTGGGGGATCGAACCGAGGTCTGTCCTAGGCGAAGGCCTGCAAGGCAGATGCCTTACTGCTCCGTGTCACTGCTCCAGCCCCAACGTTCAGCTTCTTAAAATAAAATAAAATAAAAATCTCATCACAGAGATAGCTCCAAAGGCAGAGCACATGCTTTGCATGTAGAAGGGCCAGCTTTGATCCCCCTCATCTCAGACCCAAGAGTGGTCCCAGTGCTTATGGAATACAGAATAACACTTGAGCTCTTCAAGTATGTCCTCCAAACCAAAAAAAATAAATAAATAAAATAAAAATTCTCTGTAATGTCAAGTATTCAAAAATGATAGATTTATTGACAACACAAAATGAGCAATTATGTAACTAAGGGTCTTTTACAAGTATGTAACTGAAGGCTTCTAACAAGTCTGTTCTTCTTTGCATTAGTAATAACTTAAGAAAGAAGTATATCTAGTTTCTGCTTGCCCTCAAGCACTTGAGGTTCTGGTTTTGAAGGTTAAAGGGGAGAGGGAGTTGTCTACTGCTACACTGCCTTTTCCCTCTTGGTTTGTCAAATACACTTAATAACAATCACCCTCTATTTTCCCTGCTGCAAGAGAGTTAAGCTTCAATTCAACATACATAAACATAACAAAAACTCATGGAATTGTATCACACCATTTTAATTTTAAGTCTGCTACTTTTCACTTACAAAGGAGATCTCAAAATCTTAATGTTTTTTAAGGAAAATTTCTGCCGAAAGAAATGTTTAAGAACACGCTTGCAATAATTTTTAAAGGATGGAAAGTTTTAAATATACCATGTGTATGTCACTATAGTAATTTACTTATAAAATATATCCCATAAAGAGCTGCTTCTAGGCATAACTTATACATTTAATACGTCCAGCTATAAATCAAAACCACTCACCATGGAGTTTTTCTTGTGAAATTGTCCCACTCACCATTAATTTTCCTGGCTGGAATTTCAGTCAAAGATTAAGTAGTTAATTTTTCAAGTAGTAGTAGCATAAATTTCCCTTTTTCTTAATAGAAAATTGTGAGGGCAGAATGGTTTTCACATTTCTGGTTTCTGTGTTTCATAATCCAAAAATAATGTTTGCATTTGGGTAGGTGGTGGTTGTTGCCTTAATCACCTACTCCATGCCTCCAGTCACACACAGAGTAGAAGTTGAGAACTGTCATCTTCAAAGGAGGAATAAAACATACTTTATGGGGGGCAGAGAGATAGTATAGTGGATGGGGCTCTTGTCTGGCATGTGGCTGACCTGGGTTCAATCTCTAGCTTCACAATGATCCCATACGCACTGCCAGATGTAACCTCTGAGCACAGAGAAAAGAGTAAACCCTGAGAACCACCAGTTTTGGCCCAGAACTCAAAACAATTAAATGACTAAAGTAATAATCATATACTTTTCTCTTTATTTTTATTTTGGCATCATGGTTTATGTTAAGTTAATGTTTTAGGATTACAGTATTGTTATACCACAGGCATCGCTAAAGTATCAACACCTTTCACTATCATCCCTAGGATTCCTTTCCCCCTTTTCCCACACTTGGCAAACTCATTTCAATAGGCAAGTCTCGGGATTTGTTTTCACTGGCTATTTTCTATTCCATACAGTTTTATTTTGGACTTGCATATGAGAGAAGTATTCTATACATGTTTTTTCTTGGATTCATTTTGTCATACAAAATAAAGTCCTTTAGGGGCCAGAAGAGTGTCTAAGATGCATTCAACCCAGGTCCCATGACCTATGTTGTATGTCCTCCTGAACATCACTAGGTGTAGGCCTGGAGATCTTTGAGTACAGCTTGGGAGGCCTTGGTGGTTGGTGTCTGGTCAAATTCTTAAACTCTAGCATTGCATCAGCAGATGGGTTGGACTTGTATGAACAAGAGTGGACCCCATGTCTCATGAGTACTATTTGAAAGACCCTCTTCAAGAAAAAGAGAAACTAAAGAAACAAACAACAACAACAACAACAACACACACACACACAAATTTTGAAGTGAAGAAAATCTCTTCCAAGAGATTTAACAACCACCAGGTCTTCATACAGATACATAAAACAACTGAGATTTAAAATATGATGTTTACTTAAACCCATCAGAAAAGTTACCCCCAACCCACCTTGGGTTTGATCTTTAAGTTGCATAATATAGGCACAGTAATGATAGGTCACACTATGTCACCCTAAATGATACACAATAAAAACTCCAATCTTTACCCCCAGGAATTGACCTATGACCAAACTCTATTTTTTTATTAACAGCTCTTTCTTCTCCTCCTTTAACCCCTTTTCATTGCTACTTGTCTTATTTCCCACCAGACACACTTAAAAAAATCACTGTGGGCTTTTACACCATATACAATTTCATGGTATTGTTGAAAGAGGCTGCCTAAATCCAATAATCAAGTGCTTTTAAACCTTGTTAACTGAATATTTTGCCCCCTGGTCTTCTAAATTGGTTTTCTAAATTGTTTTCCTAAATTCTATGCCAAACATTCTAAAATGCTGTCCTTGGAAGAGGAGCAGAGAAAGCAAAAAAACACGGGAAGTATATCCTATTTTCAATTTATTCAACCCCCACCATTCTCTCTCAGTTAAAGGAGAAAATGATTACAGATTCAGTTATCTTGAAATAATTAAAAGGTCATCAATTTCCTGTCATGAAAGGAATATGGTTTAATTACATTCTATAAATATATTCACAAGACCATGGAGGGAGAAGCATTTGCTCAGAGGTTATTATCGTAACAAGAATCCATATCCACTGAGTGGGAGAGCTCACCATGTACTGATCTGTGTAGGTAGGTGTGTAGATTTTAAAACGATGACAGAGACTAAATGACAGAGTTAGATGAAACCATAGTTTAACATTTCTATCTTTTCCCAAGAGAAATAAAAATAGTCATTCACAAAAATCAAGAATGTAGGGAACGGGGGACACAACAGCAGGTAGAGCACTTACTTTGCATGTGGCTGACCCAAGTTTGATCTTCAATATGGAGATCACCCATATGGTCCTTTGATTACCACAAAGAGTGATCTAAGAGCAGAACATTGGGGGTTCACACACCCCTGGATGTGACCTTTAAACAAATATAAAATTAAAAATTTGACTTCTTTAACAGACACAATTTTCTCCTTTCAATAAATTATTTCCACATTGAAACCAGGCAAAGGACCTGTCACTCAATTGCTAATAAATAGAACAGCTTATGGTAATCGTATTTATAATTCCTCTGAATCTAACGTAAGCTACGGAAACAAATCTCTAAGTATTTTAGAAGGCTGGAGGGTGTATTCTTATATTCCCCCAGATAGCCTGTGGGATATAATAATATCCAGTAAGTTCAGCCTTGGAAGCCCTACAGAGTAAGCAACATGGAAAACTCCACAGTCCAGCCAGAATATCAACATATTGCATTTGACCCAAGAGTTTTATTACAGGTGGGTGCATGCAAGCAATTATCAAAGTGAGTTCCACTACAGTTCACTGATGGCAATTAATACCTGAATCAATAATGTATAATGTAGATTTGGTTGTCATCTTCTCCAACCTGGTCCGTGTTGAGCCAACCCAAGTGATGGTTAAAAAACAATCTTTGAGTCCTAACTACTGTCTCTTATTCATTATGTGTTCCTCCTGCTTATCCTCCCAACTCAGCCCTACCAGCAGCTCTCTCAAGTTCCTTTGTGAGTAATATAACCTTCTCTCTCTCTCTCTCTCTCTCTCTCTCTCTCTCTCTCTCTCTCTCTCTCTCTCTCTCTCTCTCTCTCTCTCTCTCTCTCTCTCTCTCTCTCTCTCTCTCTCTTTCTCTCTCTCTCTCTCTATCTCCCCAACTGGTTCCAACTTTTCACACAGTAAACTTGAGGTTCATTCAGTCTGGATTTGATACCTGCATTTTTTTGTTTGGTTTGTTGGATTTTGGTTTTGGGTCACACCCGGTGACACTCAGGGGTTACTCCTGGTTCTGTACTCAGAAATCGCTCCTGACAGGCTCGGGGACCTTATGGAATCCTGGGATTCTAACCACCATCTGTCCTGATCAGCCGCTTGTAAGGCAAATGCCCTATCGCTTTGCTATCTCTCCGGCCCCAGTTTTTGTTTTGTTTTGTTTTAATTCTAGGGATAATTTTAATTCAATACCAAAAACCATAGCATTCTTTCTATATGTATTCCCTTTCTTGGGCCTCTCTCTGTATGAAACAAAATTGTTTTCTCTATTCACTAAAACACTGGAAAAGTAAATTGACTTCAGGAAAGTATTGGTTTCAATAAATATGGGCCATCTAAGGCAATAGTAACACTAAATTTCAGTCAGATATATTTACATTCATATGATAAATGGGAAAGATAAAAATAAAACTGTTTTGTGAAAACATAGATTGATGAATTTAGTCATTCATACTTCCTTTTCTCTTTTTTTAATTATGTAGATATTAGCACTAAATTCTATAAAGTAGAGTTTTTGACTATTGTGATATTGAACTATTCATACAGAAACTAAAGAATGATGCCCTAAACTCTGTTTACAGGACTGGAGAGAGAGTATAGTGTAAGGTGCTTGTCTTGCACATAACTAAGGTGGGTTTCATCCCTAGCACCACAGAGGGTACCCTAATCACTGCCAGGAGTGACCCCTGAGTATAGAGCCAGCAATAAGATCTGAGCACAGATGGATGTGCTCAACAAACAAAACAAAACCAGCAAACAAAAATTTAAACAAACCAGCAACAACCATTTAAAAATCTCCATTTTACACCAGAAGAAAGGGAATAGATGTCTGGTGGGCTCTGCTCCTCATCCAGAGCTCAAAGTCTAACAAATGTGACAAAATCAGAAGTTACTGTTCATGATCTCTCAGACCTCCACAAATCGAATCTCCCCAAAAGGGACACTTCTCCATCCTTAGATTAAGTATATCTTTATTGCCGTTGGAATGATGAGAATATTGGAATTAGTTACATATTGTTGATGTAACAAATACTAAGAACTTAGTGATTCCAAAATATGTATACTCTCAGGTTCCAGAGGTCAAACACCCAGAATGATTTCTAAATTGGTAATAATGTATTACTAAATAGTCAAGGTGTGATCAGGACAGCTCCCTTCTGAAAGCTCCAGAGAATAATCTGTTCCTTGCCTCTTTTTAGCTCCTGATGATTTTTAACTATATATGTCCCTTTCCTCTCTATCTCTATATTATATCATGCTCTTCTCTACTGTAATCTATTGCTCTCTTCTCCATTAAAAAAATTGTGTGGGGGCCGGAGAGATAGCATGGAGGTAAGGCATTTGCCTTTCATGCAGGAGGTCATCGGTTCGAATCCCAGCGTCCCATATGGTCTCCCGTGCCTGCCAGGAGCAATTTCTGAGCCTGGGGCCAGGAATAACCCCTGAGCACTGCCGGGTGTGACCCAAAAACCACACACACAAAAAAAAATTGTGTGAATACATTTAGGAATACTTGGATAATTCAAGCTAGTCTCCCCATTTGAAGATTCTTAGTTTAATCCCATGAGCCAAATCCTCTTGCCATGTGAAGTGACATTCACAGGTTTCAAGAGATTAGGATGTGGACATCTTTGGGGATAATTTCTCATCCTGCCACATATTTCTCATTCAATAAAAATAAGATTCAGTCACAGATAACTGTAATACAAGGAATCAAGGGGTTGTTCCAAAAGAAGTTCTGGTGAACCCCTGTAAGTATCATAGAGGAAAGGAGTTCTTACCAAGAAGAATCAGAAAAGTCTGGGTTCCATACCTTAACTATTTAGCTGTAAATTATTAGCAATTTAGACATCATTCTGGGTATTTGACCTCTGGAACCTGAGAGTATGCATCTTTTTGGAATTACTAAATTCTTAGTATTTGTTACATCAACAATATGTAACTAATTCCTTTATTCACATCATTCCAAAGGCGATAAAGATATATTTAATCTAGAAATGGAGAAGTGTCCCTTTTGAAGGGATTAGGTTTGTGGAGGTCTGAGGGATTATGATATTATAAAATCTTAAAGGATTTTATAATAAAATTAATTAAGTAAAAAATTATATCAAAGTTAACTAAGATTCAATGATTTAAAAAAATGACAATTACAGTACTGACTCCTCCCCTAGTATGTACAAATCAAAAATAAAACAGTCTATTTTTTTTGAAAAAGTGATTCTTGTGAGTAATCTCAATATGTAATGTAATGATATTAAAACACTGAAATTTTGGAACAAAGTTATGTAGACAATCAAAGGGTGACTTTAATTTTTAGGAAGATGTTATTCAATGAATGAATTATATTCACTTCAAATATATATATGTATATATATATAATTCATGGAAAAAGGAACTCTTTTTAAATAATGAAGAAAGAATAATCCATTTCATAAATGGCCTTGGAACATTTCAAATTTTTAATGAAAAAAAAGTGTTCTGATTCTCACATATAATCATTCACCAAAAATAATCCCAGGAATTTTTAAAATTAGATATATAATATATACATATAACAAAACAATAAAAATTGAATATTTATTTCATTAAATGTGGTGTAAGTTATTAAGTTTAGGTAAAATATTAATATGCTTTAACTAATATATTAGCTTAGTACTTTGTTTATCCAGAATAAATAAATAAAACAATTAAAAGATAAACATCCTATTTGGGATAAAAATATTCATAAAAAATAGTATAAAGACTAACTACTAATATTCTTTTGTATTGAGGTTAGATAAACTAAATTTTTAAAAAATGACGGCTCAGCAGATAAGTTGACAAAGAATGTGAATGAGTAATTTCTAGAAAGAAAATATAACTCATCAACAAATCTGTGAAAATGTTTCCTTTCACTAGTCATCAAGGAATGGTATGTTAAAGTAATAATAAAGTAGCATTTGACACAAATAAAATTAGCAAAGATTCTTAAAAATCATAATAATATATAAGATTATGTAATAATATATAATAGTTCAGTATGTGAGAGGTTGTGCATGAGGTACTCTCCAATAATGCTGATATCTGGATATAATCTTTATGGAAAGCAATTTTGCAAAAAGCCTTATAATGTATATACTCTAACTCAGGGAGTCCACTTTTGAGAATAAATTCTAAGAAAATAATATTCACCATAGTGAAGAACTATTTATAATAAAAATTACATACCCAACAAAAGAAAATTATGTATACTCACCCCTTAATTATGATGTGACCATTGCAAATAATATATACAAAAATTGTAATATATGGAATTGTTTTTAACATGCAGTGAAAAAATAGAATATAAATTTTATGTATATTCTATATACAAGTCAAAGTTCTTTTTATTTGTATTAAAATAAAAGTTAGAAATGCAAGAATATGCTAACACCTATATTTGTATAGGGAATCATAGGTGAGATTTAACAAAAATTGTTATTCAATGATCTCCTCATCATAAGAATTCTTTTTATTTCATTGTCAAACTCTTGTTTGACAGTTACACAAAACTATTTTAAAAATATAGTAGCAGTTACACAAAACTATTTTAAACTTTATTAAAAATGCCAGCAAATTAAGCTGTTTTAGAAAAAACTGAAGATTTTCATAAAACAAATTTGTTACATTAAAAAGACAATCTTTAGACTTCAATTTTTTGTTGATGAAGACATAAAAATAAATAAGAACTATAGACTTTGAATTTCACCCCCAATAATATCCAGACCACTTTTCTTCTAAGACAATAGTTCTCCGGTATAACATTTTAAAATCTCCATTTGTCATCCCCCAGTCCTCATTAAAGTTTTCTTTCACATGATACCCCCTATAAATATTGATACTCAAATAAGACCTATAATTTATTAGGAAAACAAATCTGTGAGTCTATATCTGTCTACTTCGAGACAGAAGGAAAATTGATTCACGTTTTTAAAAACATCGAAGGTAGTATCCTATGCGGTTTCCATTTTACAAGAACTTTATTTTAAAACTATGTTCTCATTGAAGATAAAAGTTACAAATCTCTTGAAAAGTATGATCAAACTCATGAACATACCGACCTGGCAGCTGATCTCACTGGGACTCTTGAGAGGGAGGGAGGCAGAGTCAAGTTCCCTAGCCCTGGGGAGGTCCTGGGGCTACATACATAGAGCCATCCTACAAATGCCTCCAGGCCAATAATATAGTTTCACCATCTCCACTCATCTCAGCAGAGATCTCTAGCCACCAAACGCTGCAGGGATATCAGTTTTGTGGCTGACATTTCCAAAGAGTTTTGAGCCAGTCTAAGCAGCCTCCCACCTTGCTTCTGTAATTTCAGATGCCCCTGTCAGTCACGCACATGAACCAGAGCTTTCTGCCATGTCTTCACAATAGTCTATGTACTTCACAAAAGTCGATAGCCAATACCATAGACTCATGAAGCTCTCCAAACACAGGCCCAACTAGCAGGAAAACCCATGGACATATCAGTCTCATAGCTGATGGCACTATAAACCATTGCTGTCACCTATGAGCTCATCGGTCAAGCTCAAATTTGTAGGCTGTGTGGCCACTTATACAGCCGTATGACATGACATAATTTTAATTCTACTTTCGCAGTAGTAGTCTGTAGTAAAACAGTCCTGGATAGGGCTGGATAGTGATGGGATGGAGGGGCCTTTTTTCTCCAACCGAGTCCACCCGTCTGCCACCCCCTCCCGCCAGCAGGTCTGAGGGTTCAGGGTAGCCGCCAGAAAATGATCAACAGCAGTCAGGTTTCAGGAGACATCAGCTTTACTCAGGACCTAGCCAACAGGTTCTATTATAACCTTTTATGCTGAATTCATAATCAGCCCTGCATTCAATGCCTTTCAGCTATCTCCTCCTGCTGCTTCCTCTTCCATCTCCCCCTGAATCTTCCAATCAATCCTTGAATCAATTCCCTTCCTGCCCCTGAGGCAAACCTTTTGTTACCTTCCAAAGACCCCTCCCAGAAATGAGCAGGTCTTACCATCAGGTAAGGTTACACAGGAAGAATGAGGGACGGGAGTAACAGTAGTCCACAAAATATTAAGTAAATTATTCCTACCTGCCAAGGGCAGGCTTTGGGGGAGGTTAGTAGACTAATGACCAGGTTAATAGGAACTTTGTATTTGTGGTAAAATATTGAATGCCAGAAATAACTGTGTTATGAACAACTCTGTAAAACAGTATGCAAAATTAAGAAATTAAATTAAAAAACAAAACAGACAAGGGGACAAAGTAATAGTACAGTGGGTAAGACACTTTTTTTGCAAACAACTCACCTCTGTTTAATCTCTGGCACCCCATATTATCCATTCAGCCCTCCAGGAGTGATACCTGAGCACAGAAGTAAGCTTTGAACACTGCTTGGTGTGCCTGCCTAAAAGAAGCAGAGAAAATGAACAAAAATCTGACCAGATTTATATGCTTGTGGCGGAACAGAAATTAAACAACTAAACAGAAAGAAAGGTAGAAATATGGACACTATTCAAATTACTTGGAAATAACCAACTACTTTTTCTTTGAGAGTATCTATATTGTTTTAAAAAAAGAAAGTATTGGACCAGTTAGCATTTTCACCATTAGTGAACGATTATTAATTTCCCACACATTCATGGCAACACTGCTGTTTTGTTCTTTGTAATGTGTGCATCTCGCTGCTATAAGATATCTTATTGTTATGTTTATTTGCACCTCCCTGATGACAAATAAGAAAAGCAATTTTTTCTTATACTTACTGGATATCTGTATGACTTCTTTGAGAAAGTTTCTGTTCATCACTTCCCCCATTAATTTTTATGAGATTGGTTGTTTGAGCCTTCTTAAGTTTTGCCAGTGCTTTATATATCTTGGTTACTAAATCTTGAAAGATGATTTGTGATTAAAATAATATATCCTAAACATATTTTCTGATCACCTTAAGAAACATGTCAAATGACTCCCCACTATTGGATGTATCCAAATGGAGTCTGAAGTTGAGGAGAGGAGGCAGGATCTGGGTCCCAGAGAATGACCCATGACATCTGGAAGAGGTTTGGGTATGCTAAGAACCCAGGTGCCCCTTAGCACTAGGACTAAAAGGCATTGCCTGCCTTGGAAGTTAGGCCTAAGATGCAACCATGATGGGTTTACTTTGGGAGAGGGGTGTCATAGATTTTAGAAAATGCCTCTCACTTTTTCCTTCACTAGTTCCATGCCTTCTCTTCTTAGATTTCTCTTGTTAGCAGGTGAGAATTTTCATTGCAGACTAACATTCTGTCCCTCAGCCACTTAAAGAATTCTGCTCCTGTGGACTAAAAAACATGGGAAAGGCTTTGAATTTTTTCTTGAAATGCTGAGATCTGGGTTGGAGCCCTGTTGGGTCAGGCCAGAGACCATGACCTCCTGATACAGTGTCTAGACAGGGTGATATTCTAAAGGGCAATGTCAGGTTTCTCTCCATCACAAAAACCTCAACAATCTATCATGGTAGTAAGTAGTACTCTACATGCCAGCCACACTCAACCATTTACTTTGAACTTAATTCCAAATTATTTGAAATTCAGAAAAGGAAAAACAATTGAAAAAATAAAAAATATTTTAATTGAAATTGAATAAAGTTTAGTTAGTGGAACAGTCATGGTTCAAGTTTAGCTACAGGTAGCTAGCTTGTGGCCAGCAAGCACCTTAAGCATAAGATTACACCCATATTCCAGAAAATTCTAGTGGACAGAGGATGTTAGAGCTAGCAGACAGTTAATGAATGGACTTGGTTCTCTTCAAAGACAATGAAACTTAAAAAAAAAAGACCACCAGGAAAGAAGTTTGAGTGCTGTTAGCATTTAATTAATTAATTAATTAAAATGTGCCTTCAGCCCTGTATAAAATATACCTCTGACTGTGGTCAGTGGTTACATGCCGACTTTGTCATTTTGCTTACTGACCACACATTCTCATTGATCAATTTTAAATTGGATTATTGTTAGTTTTAAAAGCGCCTGAGCAGCAGAAAGTGGCTGTGGTGGCAGGCAAAGGGGAGATTGATAGCAGAATAAACAGGCCCAGTGACAAGATCGGAGGCTGAATTGATCACTGTCAGCGGGTCCGTGGTCAGCTGTCTGCCCTTTAGTGCCCAAAGTAAACATCAGAATAATGTTTAGACAAACACATTTGATTTTTGAGGTAATGGGTATGTCAACCAAATGACAAACCTTAGAAAGGTCAAAGGGATAGTCATTTTTCAGACTTTTTCCACCATTAATCGTTGATTTTGGTAACAGTGCACTTGTATGCGGAGTAGGGGGGTGAATTAGGAGGGGGTTATTGTCAGCTTGGGTGGACAAGCTGATGTTTCAGACACCCCAACAGTCCCCTACAAGGCTCACCTGGCTAGCAATATTTCTCCCAGATAAAATGCCCAGATAAACTTTTGTGTTGTGAACAGAATCCAAACTTTAAAGATGACAACTCCACAGAATATAGTTTCAACCACTAAAAACTGATATATTTGAAATATACCAATATTTTTACTATTTCTTGCAAATGATTCTCTCTCTTCTCATCTTCCAGAATCATATTTATATTGCCAGTTATCAGTAATAAAGCCAAATACGGAAAATCCACTCAAGATCATCCATTAGCCCCTGAGAAACTTGTACATACTGTTCCAAAAATAGAATATCATCAGTGACTCACAAATAATCTGAAATCATAATTTGGCATTACTTTCCATTCAGTGAGTCATTATAAATTGTGATTTTTTTTCTCATCACAAACATTTACAAGGACTTGGAAGGCCAATCAACATTGAGGTGACTATCGAGAGACCCCAAATTAACTTGGTTTCTCTGATAAGACAATGCAATTTTCTCTGGCCAGAAAAGCTGTAACAGATATAATAAGAGTAGAGTGTGGGGTAGAAGCTCTCTTGGTTCCAGAAGCAGCTGAACTCTTATAGAGGAACATCTAGTGTGCTCAAATTACTGCTTATTTTATCACCTTCAATTTGCTAAATAAAAAAAAATCCTGGGAACCCTCTAAATTCATCAGACTCATTAACACTTAGAAAGTCATAAATGTGAAAATTAGAGAAATAGCACAGTAGGTGAGTGGTTGCCATGCATTTGAATAACCCAGGTTCAGTCTCCAGCACTGCATATGATCTATCAAGCCCACCCCCCAGGAGTGACCCTCGAGCACAGAGACAGGAGTAAGTCCTCTCACATCTGGGTGTAAAATTATTAAGTTAAAATACTAAGTTAAATAATACTAAGTTAAAATAGTGCAATGCAAGGGATATCATAAACCACAAGAACATCAGTTTCTTTTGCTGGATAAAATTCCAGAAAATAGAATAAGCCAAGTACTTAGGTAATAAATCCTTGGTTACATTGATGAGTCTTATTCAGTTTAGACCGTCAGAATGAAAACTATAGAGTGGGTGACAAATAACAGAATTTTATTTTATCACACTCCTGAAGTTTTTACAACCAATATAAAAAGTTTTACTTGTATTATGATAGTTATCTGGCAGGTGCACACAAATGTGTTTTATCATCAATAACATCACTTTCATAATTTACATTATTATCACCATAACTATCATCATAACCACCACCATTATATCATTGTCACCATCATCACTATTGTCCTTATCACCGTCATCTCCATCACCATCAACATTGTTCTAATTTCTAGCATCATCAGCAATATCATCTCAATAACAGGAGGATGATTGACTAGGATAAATTCCAAGCTCTTCTTTGGAAAGAAGCTAGAAGAATAATAAACTCGAAAGAAAACAGGTTCTCTGAGTCTTAACTGAGCAAGAGGATATTTTCCAATAATATAGTTAGTGTAGAGATATTCAACCACAATAGGCAAAGAAGTATATTGCACTCTACAATATGAGTTAGCACTTGGCACAACAGGCCCTATATTGTGTGATTCCAATTATATAAATATCCAGAGGAGGTGACTTCATAGAGGAGGAAAAGAGAATTATCTGAATTATGGAAGCCTTTGTTTTGGAAAAATCGTAGACAAGTGGTAAGGGGGATTGGAAACGTCTGCTTAAAGGGTATCAAGTTTTCACTTGATGTTCTGAAACTGTATGGTGATAATAGTTGTAAAACATTATGAACTGGGACTGGTGGATAGCATGTAGGTAAGGCGTTTGCCTTTCATGCAGAAGGCCAGTGGTTCGAATCCCTGCATCCCATATGGTCCCCTGAGCCTGCCAGGAGCGATTTCTGAGCATAGAGCCAGGAGTAACCCCTGAGTGCTGCCAGGTGTGACCCCAAAAAAAACATTATGAACTAATGTAATGCCACTGATGTATATACTTCCAAATAATTAATGTGACCACTCTTATTTTTTTTCCTTGACCTGATTACAAAAAGGCCTCACCCCAGAAGTTTATTGGCATAAGACAGACTCTGGGTTCCAGGCATACCAGTCTATCCAACTCCAGTCATTCTCAAGGTCCCGGTAAAACTTTTGCACACTTTAGCTATAGTTGGTATCAGACTTTTATATTTAAAGACTCTGGATTCTGTGCATATCTTTCATCGATGTCAGGCTGATGTGGAGCATCCTCTAGTTTCAGCATATCATTAAATGCGGAGCGATCTGCCCTGCATGCAGACTGTTGCTGAGTCGCCTGGGTGTTGGAGCACTCTTTGGAGTAAGTCAATGTCAAAGCAGTGGTAGGTCTTCTCTGGTAGAGGCTTGGATCCTGGGAATGTTAAGAACAATTGTGGTTGTTTCCATAGTTCAGGTATGTGTGGGCGATGCCCATTCTTCTGAGATCTGAGCCAAATCATAATGCCAATGTTCAGGGTAAAAGGCCTAAGTGCATTACCAAATTTGTGTTCCCATCTCTATTAGATAAGAACTTGTTTGCATATGTATTATTTTTCCATTTTAATGTGCCTATGCAAAAGAGAAGCAATGCCACAAGATATTCTTGGTGCATCTGGGGGCCAACGAATAAAGTGCAACATTTCCCGTAACTTGGTATAAACGTGAAATCTATACAGAGTTACTCTTCTACCAATGGCCCCTCATGCCCCCATCAAACTATGGACTGTTGCGTGATACCGGAATCAGCTTCAGCATAACCCCTAGTTCAAGGACAATATAGGGTTCTGTAATGCCGCAAAACATGTCTCAAACTCAACTATCACCTGTTGTCTTCAAATGCCCTTGTTTTCTTTCTTTTTTTAAAAAAAAAACATAAAAGGGTCACATGCATCTCTTTTGTATATCTCAGATGTATTTCCTTACATCTATAACTCTTTTCAAATATCCTCATATAGTGACAATTTTGCCCACTAGATTAGTTATTTGATTGTTTGATTTCCCCCATGTGAGACCACTCTTATTTTATGTGCTTTTGACCATCACCACCATAACAAAAAAAACATCCAAAGACATTTGAAGAAAAATCATATACAGAATCAAAGATCTTAGTTCCTTCTATACAGAATTTGAGATATGAATTAGATTATGGGGTACAGCATAGCTCAACCATACAAAAATGATTAATAGAGAATTTAAAGAGTAATAAAAATATACAGAGAACAGAAGAGATCATTCCTCTAAGTAGCTGGAGATAGTATCATGAATCTGATAGTGAGAATCCACCAGGATAGGAGAATTTATCGGAAAGTATTTGATCTCTCCACAAGGATGCTATTTAAGAAAATAAAAACAATAGTTTTATATTGAATTCCTGGTTCTAATTCATTTCAGAGGAAGTTACATACATCTCAGAACCATGACCAACTTTGAAAGAGAGTACACAGTACAGTGAAATACTCAATATCTTTATAACTTTCCATTTCAGAGTATGGTGACAATAGAGTCTCACATTTTCTTCAAAAATAGGGAAAGCTGATATGTTAATCATCTGAATAACAGATATTTGACCTTTCCCCACTGAAGAAGGATGCGGGAAGGGTTTTTTTTATATGCACAGAAGGGGGGTCTTTATAAAAAAACTTTCTCCAATTATTGCTAAAACCAATGAACCAAGTAGAGACTTCAGTCTGAGGGGGAATTTTATGAGTGAGTAATCCCTTTAGTTGGGAAGCACAGATAGCTTAACAAGGGCAGCTGAGGAACAACAGGAGAATGAAGAGCTGAGGCTACACCAATAATCCTGACTGAAAAGGATAAAGTCAATTTTGAGTCAGCAAAGAAACACATGTTCCAAGTTAAGGTTCGCATTTAGCACCATAAAATATGTTTGTTTTGCAAGTATGAGGTCATCATTTTGGATATTGTAGGTTAGCAATCTGCAATAACTTTACAAGCAAGCTACTTGAGTCCAATTACAAATATCTCATCTATAGTGGCAACAGCTTATAATGAATGAGTTGAAGTTTGGAGGAATGACACGAAGAGCACTGTCTGGATGACTAGCCTTCCAAACAGCTAATAAATTTTGGAGAGGTGTTCAATGGTACTCCCCAAACACATATAGTCTTGTAAATCAATGTTACCTTCATTTACAAAATAAAGTTTTAACTTCTTGTGAAAATAGTATCAGCAAATCTAAAATAATTCTCACTAATAGAAACATTTCAACCTTTGCACATCTTAGGAAACAGCTTCAAAGAGGACACCCCTTGGTGTTTTTTAATTTGGACCTGGGTTCAAATTCAAATCTTCACCTCTAGAAGAAGAAACAGTTAGTGTATCAAACTTTGTATTCCATAAAAAGCCCCAAGGATAAGAAATGGGGGTGGAGGGTGGAGAAGGATTTGAAAAAAAAATGGGATTAAAAAGGTAGAAGACAAAACAGAGAAGAGGGAGCAGAGAGTTAACACATCAGTAGGGCATTTGCCTTGCATGCAGCCCATCCAAGACAGACAGTGGTTCAAATTCAGGCATCCCATATGGTCCTCCAGGTCTGCCAGGAGTGATTGCGGAGTGCAGAGCATAAGTAACCCCTGAGTGCAGCCGAGTATGACCCCCCCCCAAAAAAAAACCCAACAAAAATAAACAAAAAAGCAGAGAAGAAAATAAAGAATAAGAAAAAGAATTTTAAAAATTACAGAAGAAAATAAAAAGCATTGCAGGGAGATAAGATGTTCTTTTCAAACTGGTTGGTGTTCTGCTGGACTAGCGGAACATATGAAGAAATGGTCAATGAGTACTCATGGAACCCATTGACTGTTGCCCCCAAAACTGGAGAATATGCACCCCCAATGAGCTGATCCTTCTCTCTCTTCTAGGGAGTTTCCCCTTATTTGATATAGCTGAGTATTATTTTTTGTAACCCAAATCCTTAACATGACACAATAAAATATTTGGGCAGAATATGAAAGCAGTGAGCTTATAGAAATGGAATCCCTCTTCTTTGACTCAGTGACACAACTTGCACTAATGTATTCTTGATCACCATAAAAGAACAATAGGAAGCCATGCTAATCAATAAACTTGACTCACTAGCCTTGAGCTTAGAAAATCAGCAGTCGATCGAGGTTTCACCAATGTTTTCCTTTTCTCTGGTGTATAGTTCTATGATTTTTAATACACATAAGTATACAGCTTGGCCACAACCTCACCAGATAACAAAAATTCTATCATCCAGGGCTGGAGTGTTTGTGCAACAGCAGGGTATTTGCCTTGTACGTGACTGACCTAGGACGGACCACGGTTTGATCATCCAGGGTCTCATATGGTCCCCCAAGCCAGGAGCAATTTCTGAGTGCATAGCTAGAAGTAAATGCTGAGTGTCACCAGGTGTGATCCAAAAAACAAAAACAAAAAATTCTATCATCCTTAAAAATTTACTTTTTTTTACTTGAGGTAACCATTTGTTTTTGGAGTTCATTTTGATCTTTCCCCAGAAATATCATATTAATGAAATTTAAAATAGTCAAATTCAATCTGTTTGAAACTCTTTTTTGCTTTACATAATGTCCTTGAGAATTGGCTGAGAGTTATTTTTGGTATAAATGTCCAATCTTCTTCAGAGCTGAATAGTATTCCATGGTACTTACAGACCATGATTTAGTTAGTTAGTTAGTTAGCCATTTACCTGGTGAATATGTTTTTTCCCGTATTTTTGCCTCTATAGAGTATCTGTATAAACTCAAGTATAGTTTGTTATGAGAATATGTTTCCATTTATCTCAAATAATATAAGCACCCAGAAATTAGGTAGCTGATTCAGAAAGTTCTTCAACAAATTGCGATTTTTTATTTTGTTTTTATTTTTTAATATAATTTTATTTAAATTATAGTGGCTTACATATCGTTGACAATAATATTTTAGGTACATACTAATATAAAATCAGGGGAATTCCCATCACTGAATTGTCCTCCCTCCACTTCCGTTCCCATCCTTCTTCCCATATCCTCTTCCCTTACCCCTGGGACTGCTATAATAAGTGGTCCCCTCTGTGCCTAGCTTACTACTTACACCTATTTGGTCTTGGTACCTCCCTTATCCCCCCCCAATTGGGAGGTGGGACTAGATAGTTCAAGTTATGCGGTTTTGTTTGAAGAAGAGAAAAGTAATAACCTGGAGAAAAAAAAGAAAAAAAGAATCAGATACTTCGGAAATGGGCGGAGTCCTTCTAGAGGCTTTCATCCTATGTTTGAGAGACAAAGGGGAAAAAGAAGGTGAAACACCACAACAGTACATAAAGAACTGTCAAATAAAATATCCAGTGAGCATTCCAAACAAACAAACAAAACAAAACAAAAAACAAGGGTAAGCACCATATAAAAGCCATGGTATTGAGATAAAAAAAAATGTGGCAGAGCACATAAGAAAAGAAAAGAAGAAAATAAATAAATAAATAAATATAAATGGAGACATGCACTTCAATAGCCAAATCACAATAATGAAATCAACAAAAAATAGATAAGAAAATAATAATAAAAAATTGTTTTGTGCTTTTTTTGCCCCCTCCTGCAGATGCACAGTAAATGTTGGAGTCATTCTAAAAGGAATTTCCTTTGCCTAAGAGATACAGGGTTTCTTCACCCTTGAAGTATATAGTCATGGGATTAACTATAGACTAATTTCAGGTTCATTTACTCTCCTCTTGGTGCTTTTGTGGTGTATGGAAGACTTCTGCTCTGTCCTGGGTGATAACATCAGACCTCTGTATCTAGAGGTCTCGGTATCTGCACGAGTCATGGAGTTGAACTTCTGATTATGTCTTTCTTTGTGGATCTAAAAGTTCTGTTCCCTCAGTGTCATTTTATTTATTTATTTATTTATTTATTTATTTATTTTGGTTTTTGGGCCACACCCGGCGGTGCTCAGGGGTTACTCCTGGCTGTCTGCTCAGAAATAGCTCCTGGCAGGCACGGGGGACCATATGGGACACCGGGATTCGAACCAACCACCTTTGGTCCTGGATTGGCTGCTTGCAAGGCAAACGCCGCTGTGCTATCTCTCCGGGCCCTCTCAGTGTCATTTTAATCCATCTTCTTTGTTTGGCGGTCCTGGTCTTTGCGCTGATCCTAGGAAGGGGCCTGGGATAGCGTCTTCCGTTATGTTTCCAGAGGTCCCCTTCCGTTGCAATAGTCTCAGACAGACCTCTGGAACTAGGGATCATAGTTGTTATGCAGGTCGTAGATCACACCCTATACTAGGGCTTTTTTTATTGGTCCCAGGATACATACAGTCTGGCCATGGTTCTGTCAGCCAGTCATCTGTAAATCGTGATCTTGGCATTTGGATAGACCAAAGGGTGACAAGTCTTCTGATTTTGTCTTATCGTTAGCTGGTGAGGTAGGATAACTTGCTGTTAGGTCAAGTTGTTCCCACTGTCCTCGTTGTCCGGGTATCATGTTAGGGCTGGCACTTGTTGGTGTCCCAGCACTATTAAGTATGTCCCGGTTGAGATTTGTTTCCTGTGGCTGTTGTGAAGAAGTGTGTTGTTTCTATGTCTATGGTCCAGGGTTCAAGGCTGGACGGTTGATGTCTAATCACCTGGGGTCTAAGTTGGGTCCACATGACATATTTTCAAGGTGGGAGATACCCCTGTATTGTAAACAAGTATGAGTGCTTATCCCTAATAAATAAGAGCTCGTTTTTATACGTAAGATTTCCCCCTTTTTTTTAGTGTGCCTTTGCAGGGAGAAATGGAGCTACATTAAATTGCCGGTGCATTTGAGGGTGGAGAGAGAAGAAAACAAAAACAGGTCAAACACCCAAAAAAGATAAAAATAGAAATAAAAAAATATGTGCTCACCGCACATGCCAGGAAAGCCGTCCCTCTTTTTTTCTAGTATGTCAGGGTCGCTGGTCAGACAGCAGGCCACAGATCTCCTGGACTGAACACTGGGTCCAGGAAACAAGGACCCCCCACGCCAGGCGGATCTTCATGGCTGGCCCTGGCAACTTGGGCCCTGGGGTCGGGCGGAGGAGGGAAACCCCTCCCCTATGTATATTGGACCCCCTGTTTTGTTTGCTAGTAATACTATTTTTTAAAACCATGCAGGCGCATTTGCGCCCGCGAGACAAATATACTTTTTAAAGCATTATCCAAAAATGTTCCTGATCCTAGACTTTTCCTAGGAATATAATCAGGATGCCCAAGATTTTGATAAAACACTCAAATTGACCTTTATTGTCTAGTCTTTTATGTATTGCCTCTCCCCTCACCCCTGTGTCTCTCCTACCTCCTCATACCCAAACCCTGAACCATTATCTTCCCCTTATTCAACCCTCCTTATCCTCAGTTCCTAATTGGGTAGACACCAAGACTGACCTTCTGCCCCAACACCACCATCCAGCTCCTCATTAAAAGACACCCTCTCGGTCCCCAGCTCATGCCTCTACAAATAACTACAACCAACACACCTGTTGACCCATGCTTGGTGGCCCCTCATGCCCCCAACAAACTATGGACTGTTGCATGATACTGGAATCAGCTTCAGCAAAACCCCTAGTTCAAGGACAATATAGGTTTCCGTAATGCTGCAAAACATGTCTCAAACTCAACTATCACCTATTGTCTTCAAATACCCTTGCTTTCTTTCTTTTTTTCTTTTTAAAACATAAAAGGGCCACATGTATCTCTTTTGTATATCTCAGATGTATTCCCTTAACATCTATAACTCTTTTTGAATATCCTCATATAGTGACAATTTTGCCCACTAGATTAGTTATTTGATTGTTTGATTTTCCCCCTGTGAGATCTGTTTTATAAGCAATACTGGTATAAGAGTAACTCTGTATAGATTACACATTTATACTAAGTTACGGGAAATGTAAGACTTTATTCTTAGGCCCCCGGATGCACCAACAATATCTTGAGGCATTGCTTCTCATTTGCATAGGCACATTAACATGGAAAAATAATACATATGCAAACAAGTTCTTATCTAATAGAGATGGGAACACAAATTTGGTAATGTACTTAGGCCTTTTACCCTGAACATTGGCATAATGATTTGGCTCAGGCCTCAGAAGAATGGGCATCACCCACACACACCTGAACAATGGATACTATCTATGGAAACAACCACAATTGTCTTTAACATTACCAGGACCCAAGCCTCTACCAGAGAAGACCTACCACTGCTTTGGCATTGACTTACTCCAAAGAGTGCTCCAACACCCAGGCGACTCAGCAACAGTCTGCATGTAGGGCAGATCGCTCCGCATTTAATGATATGCTGAAACTAGAGGATGCTCCACATCAGCCTGACATCGATGAAAGAAATGCACAGAATCCAGAGTCTTTAAATATAAAAGTATGATACCAACAATACCTAAAGTGTGCAAAAGTTTCACCGGGACCTTGAGAATGACTGGAGTTGGATAAACTGGTATGCCTGGAACCCAGAGTCTGTCTTATGCCAATAAACTTCTGGGGTGAGGCCTTTTTGTAATCAGGTCAATGATTTTTTTTCCATTTTCTCCATTTTTCTGGACCTATGCAAACATTGGCGATTGCCACTATCACACCTTTACTATATTTTTTTACTCTTATCCTTTAAGGAAAAAAAATACAACTTACTGAACTTAAAAACAAATTACTGTGCTAGAATGCCTGTCTCGAATACAGGCAGGGGATGGGAAGGGGGGTGTTCTGGTTATGACTGTAACCCAAATATGATCATGTTACTTAAATAAAAAATATGTTAAAATATGTGCTCATGTATATATACATATATATATGACAAGAAAAAAGATTTTTAAGAAATGAAGTAAAAATTAATTAAAGGAACAAGGTGATGCAAGAAAGTATCTTGCATTTGGGGAAAAGCAGGTAAAGAGGTAGTGTAATATAGGTCTTATACTTATGATGGTAATATAGGTTTCCCCATTGTCTTTTGAGATTTTCTTGTGGTGTGTGGGTTCCCGGGTGCCTTTTCATCTCCCAACCTGACCTTCTTAAGATTGGCAAAAGATTTGCGGCAGGGAGGACTTGGGAAGAGTTCATGCATTGGGGGATACTTGTAGAGCTAAGTCCAGTTTCAAGTAACAGTCCAGGTTAGGAAGGATTGGTAAGGAGGACCACGCAGCATGAGTCAGCAGGGGAGTTGGTTGCCTTTTCTTGTAGGGGGCGAGGTGTGGGTTTGACTGGTTGTCCTTTCGCTTAGGTGCTGGGTACTGGTTCGCTGGGGTAGGAGGTCATTCTTGATGCCTAATGGAATTGGAACTGAGGGTGAAGAGTTTTAACATGGGGAATCTGGATGGGATTGCGGGGTAAAGGGATAGTTGAATTTTCACAGGGGTGAAAGGGGAAAGTATATGGAAGGGGCAGGAAAGAAAAGAGAAAATAAATTGAAAAGAAAAGGAGAGAAAAAGAAAAAAAGAAAAAAGAAAAAAACAGTAGTGAGAAAAGTAGAGAACAGAGCTAGGGAATGTTAGTTTGTTTGAATGTGTTTGATGAGTAGGGCCTGTAGTATAAGTCTATAGGTCACAGTTGCTGCTTCGGTGGTCTGGATGGTCACGTGCTTCAAGTCCTAAATAAAGGTATTACCTAGAGATAAAGGGTATGTTAAAGAGTTTTATCAGGACATTCTCGTGGTACAAGCTGGGTATGGTATCTTGTGTGATTGAGCCCCGAGATGCAATCATAGTTTGTCCACCCTTTGCATCCAAGAATGCCTGTGGACAGAAAAACTGAGAGGTTATTTTAAATATAGGAAGATTAAGGCATTAAAACATACTTTTATGGAATGCTTCCGTTGGAGTCAGTGGTTTCCCATGGTATCCTTTACCTGTAATCCTGTATAAGATCCCTAAAGGCTTATTATGGGCCTTTGTAGTAGAAGGCTGATTACTTACCTGGTCTTTCTATGCTACTGTTTCTGCTGTTGCTGTTTTTTTTTTGTGGTATAGTGTGTAGTCAACAGCTTGTGTTGTT
Organism: Suncus etruscus; assembly: GCF_024139225.1. Lineage (NCBI taxonomy): Eukaryota > Metazoa > Chordata > Mammalia > Eulipotyphla > Soricidae > Suncus > Suncus etruscus. The sequence continues at coordinate 40,743,784 of NC_064860.1, read as the reverse complement.
CCTCTTCCATGTGTTTTGGGCACTGCTCTCCGGTATATGTTGACTGTTACAGTGTTTGGGGTTTCTACCCTGTTAAAACCTGTTATTTGATTGTTGAGTATTAGTTGTATATAAGGTGTATGTTCTAGGTGCTTCAGAATAGTGCTATCATTCTGTATTTATCTTTCATCTTCTGGCTTACTTCATTTAACATAATATGTTCTAGGTCCATCCACGTTGCTGCAAAGTCTGTGATTGTATCATTTCTGACTGCCATGTAGTATTCCATTGTGTATAGATACCACATCTTAATGATCCATTCATCTGTTGTTGGACATCAAGGTTGGTTCCAAGACTTGGCTATTATACTGAGTGCTGCAATAAATAGTGGGGTGCACACATACTTTGGAATGAATGTCCTTCCAACTTGGGGGTAGATACCTAGGAGAGCGATTGTATAAGGAGTGAGGTATGGGTCAATTTTGAATTTCTTGCATGTGGTTTTCCAGTTGTACCAACACCATTTGTTGAAAAGACTTTCTTTGCCCCATTTCAAGTTCTTGGCTTTTTTGTCACATATCAGTTGACTGTATATCTGGGGGCTCATGTCTGGAAATTCTGTTCTAACCCACTGGTCTGAGGCTCTGTCTTTGTACCAGTACCATGCCGTTTTGATCACTATGGCTTTATAGTATAGCTTCAGGTTAGATAAGGAGATGCCAACCAGCTTCCTGTTTTTTAGTATGTGTTTGGCTATCCTGGGTCTTTTGTGGTTCCAGATAAATTTTATGATTAATTGTTCTAAGTCTTTAAAGAATGATGTCTGAATTTGGATGGGGATTGCGTTCAATCTATATAGGAGTTTGGGTAGGATGGTCATTTTGACTATGCTGATTCTACTTACCCATGAGCATGGGATGTTCTTCCATTTCCCAAGATCCTCTTCAATTTCTTTCTGAAGTGTTTTGAAGTTTCCCTGGTATAAGTCCCTCACTTCCCTTGTAAGGTTGATTCCTAGGTACTTGATGTTTTTTGATACTATTTTAAATGGAGTTGTATTCTTAATTTCTCTCTCTTCTACTTCATTATTTGTATAGAGAAATGATACTGCCTTTTGTGTATTGATTTTGTAACCAGCCACTTTGCTGTATTGGTTTATTGTTTCTAGGAGTTTTACTGTGGTCTCTTTTTCCATGTATATCATCATGTCATCTGCAAAAAGAGATAGTTTGAATTCCTCTTTCCCTATTTGAATTCCTTTGATTCCCTTCTCTTGTCTGATTGCTATTGCTAGGACTTCTAAGACTATGTTGAATAAGAGTGGAGAGAGTGGACATCCTTGCCTAGTTCCTGACCTTAGTGAGAATGCTTTCAGTTTTTCACCATTAAGGATAATGTTAGCTATGGGCTTTTCATAGATAGCTGTAACTATCTTGAGAAAGGTTCTTTCCAGACCTATTTTGCTTAGTGTTTTCAACATGAATGGGTGTTGAATTTTGTCAAATGCCTTCTCTGCATCAATTGATATGATCATGTGGTTTTTGTCTTTTTTAATATTGATGTGGTGTATGATGTTGATTGATTTGTGTATGTTGAACCAGCTTTCAATCCCTGGGATGAAACCCATTTGGTCATGGTATATAATCTTTTTGATGTAGTGCTGGATTCGATTCATGAAGATTTTGTTGAGTATTTTTGCGTCTATGTTCATTAGTGAGATTGGTCTGTAGTTTTCTTTCTTGGTGGTATCTTTGCCCTCTTTGGGAATCAGAGTGATATTGGACTCATAAAAGGAATTGGGGAGGATTCCTGTCTTTTCAATGGTTCGGAAGAGCCTGTGGGTCAGTGGAAGTAATTCTTCTTGGAATGTTTGATAGAATTCACCTGTAAAACCGTCTGGGCCTAGACTTTTGTTCTTGGGGAGTTTCTTAATTACTGTTTCAATTTCCTCCAACATTATTGGCCTATTTAGGCTTTCTAAATCCTCCTTTTCTAGTTTTGGAAGCTGGTATTTTTCCAAGAATCTATTACTTTCTTCTGGGTTCTCTAGCCTAACTGAGTATAGTTGTTCATAATATGTCCTCATGATGTGTTGGATTTCTTGGGGTTCTGTTGTAATCTCTCCCCTTTCATTTGTGGTCCTGCTATTTGAGTGTTTTCTCTCTTTTTTTTTTTTTTTTTTTTTTTTGAGTCTTGCCAGTGGTTTGTCTATCTTGTTTATTCTTTCAAAAAACCAACTCCTGGTCTCATTGCTTCTCTGTATTGTTTTCTTAGTTTCTATGTTGTTTATTTCTGCTCTAGTTTTTTATTAATTAGTGTCTTCTGGTTGTGTTTGGGTTTCTTTGTTGCTGTTGTTCCAGCTCCTTAAGATGGTCCTTTAAGCTGCTAATTTTGTTGTTTTCCTCTTTCCTGTCATAGGATTGTATTGCTATGAATTTTTCCCTGATTAATGCTTTGCTGTGTCCCACAAGTTTTGACAAGTTATTTCTTTATTGTCGTTTGTCTCAAGGAATCTTTTTATTTCTTCCTTGAGTATCTCTTTGATCCAGCTGTTTTTGAGCAGCATGTTGTTTAATCTCCAGGTGTTGAATTTTCTCCATTGTTTCTTTTTACAGTCAATTTTGACCTCTGTTGCATAGTGATCTGACAGAGTGCTTCTAATGATCCTTACCTTTGTGATTTTATGCAGGTTAGATTGTATCCTAAGGCATGATCTATTCTGGAGAAGGTTCCATGTGGACTTGAGAAGACTGTGTATTCTGCTTTCTGGGGGTGGAGGGCCCTATATAAGTTTATTAGCCCTAGTTCTTCTAATTTTTCATTTAGGGCACTTATTTCTTTGTTAGTTTTCTGTCTGGGATCTGTCCAGTGGTGATAGTGGAGTATTAAGGTCTCCTACTACTATCACATTTCCCTTCATGTGTTTCTCCATTTTTACAAGCAGTTGCCATACATATTTTGCTGGCTCTGCATTGGGTGCATAGATGTTAACCAGCATTAGCACTTCTTGGTCTAGTGTTCCCCTGATCAGTAAGTAGTGACCCTCTTTGTCTCTGATCACTTTTTTGAGGTTGAATGCAATTTGGTCTGATATATGAATGGCCGTCCCTGATTTTTTTTTTATTTCCATTGGCCTGGATAATTGATTTCCATCCTTTTATTCTAAGCCTGTGCCTATCTTGTACTGTAGGTGTGTTTCTTGTAGGCAGCAAAAATCTGGTTTATGTTTTCTAATCCAGTTCTCTATTATGTGTCTTTTAATGGGAGAGTTTAGTCCATTAACATTTAATGAGATTATTGACAGAAAGGGCTGTTGTGCAGTTGTGTTATTTAGGGTGGTTGTTACAATCGGGGGTTTGGTGTCTCTGAGTAGGTCATTTAGGGTCAGTTTTGTTTGCGCAAATAGTGCAAGTTCATTTTTGTTTGAGAATGATTTTAGTGTTCCCTCCTATATGAATGAGAGTTTTGCTGAATAGTGGACTCTAGGTGGAAAATTTCTTTCATTCAGTTGTTTAAATATGTCATTCCACTGTCTTCTTGCTTAAAGTATTTCATATGGGAGATCTGGTTTGATTCTAATATTCCTTCCTTTGTATGTGAGGGTTTTTTTTCTCCCTTATTGCTTTAAGTAGGTCGCCTTTCTCTTTGTTTCTTACCATTTGAAGTACTGTGTGTCTTAGAGTTGGTTTGTTAGGGTCTATTTTGTTGGGGACTCTTTTAACCTCCTGGATTTGCTCAGATGTGTCTTTCCAGAGGGTAGGAAAATTTTCCGCTATTATCTCCCTGACTAATTGTTCTTCCCCTTTCCCTTTTTCCTCCCCTTCTGGTATACCTACAATTCTTAGATTGTTTCTTTTGTCTTTGTTCATTAAATACTGGACTTTTACTTCCAGTGCTTTTCCTTCTATTTCTTTGTTGGCTTCTTTGTTGTCTTTTGATTGCAATTTATCTTTGAGTTGTTCTATGTGATTCTCGAGCTGTGTGATTCAGCTCTTCTGGCTTTCTACGGTTTTATGAATTTCTTCTAATTCTGTTTGTATGGAGTCTTTCATATTTTGTAGGAATTCTTGTTTAAATTGGTTCATTTGTTCATTTATTGATTTGTTGTAATCTCTGGCCAGTGTGTCTTTCATTCCTTCTAGCATGGCTTGGAATTCTATTCTCATGGCTGCTTTTAGGTCTTCCTCTCTTGGGTCTGCGCATTTTGGTGTACTTGGAAACTTGTTCTGATTTCTCTCCATCTCCCCTGTTGTTAATGTTTTCCTTGGTTTACCCATCTTTCTTTGCATTTATTGGCTTGGCTTGGTGTGCAGTACCTTCAGGTTTCTGCCCGCTTTTGCCACCTGTGGTGTGGGACTGGGTCTCTTCTCGGGATGTGGCTCTATGTGAGTATGTTGGGTGATGTCGCTGAGTTTTGGACCTTCCCTCATCCTCAGTCAAGCCTGACCAATCACCACTCCCTTCAAGCCAGACAGTGCAGGTTCACTCTCTGGCCTGTCCCAGGAGCTCAAGGTTCCCTTGAATGGCCGTTTTCCAAACGCCCTAGTCAGCGACCTCCTACACTCACTCTGGCCTGTTCCGGGAGTGCCAGGTTCCCTTGAATGGCCGCTTTCCACTCGCTCCAGTCGTGACCTCCTGCACTCACTCCGGCCTATTCCAGGAGCTCAGGGTTCCTTTGAATGGCCGCTTTCCACCTGCTCCAGTCGGTGACCTCCTGCACCCACTCTGACCTATTCCAGGAGCTCAGGGTTCCTTTGAATGGCCGCTTTCCACCCTCCAGTCTGCGACCTCTTGCACCCACTCTGGCCTGTTCCAGGAGCTCAAGGTTCCCTTGAATTGTCACTTTCCACCCGCTCCAATCCGTGACCTCCTGCACCCACTCTGGCCTGTTCCAGGAGCTCAGGGTTCCCTTGAATGGCCGCTTTCCACCCGCTCCAGTTGGCGACCTCCTGCACCAACTCAGGCCTGTTTCGGGAGCTCAGGGTTCTCTTGAATGGCCGCTTTCCACTCGCCCTAGTCTACGACCTCCTGCACTCACTCTGGCCTGTTCCAGGAGCTCAGGTTTCCCTTGAATGGCCAATTGCGATTTTTTTTTTAAAGAAAAATATCAACATATAGAAAATCTCCAAAATTTTTCCCTAGGTCAAGACTTTAAAGACCTATTTCAGCCCTCAACAATCATTGTACTCTACCCTCTCAAATGATTTGAAATTCTGTTATTTTTATAGTTTGATTTAACATTTTCCAGAGCTATTAATAATATACTCTTTTTAACACTCTACTAAAAAGCAATGTCAGTAATTCTCTAGAGTTATTTTTATAAGCTAAGAAATAATTTATTCCATTTTCCAAATTAAACTAGGATACTGCTACATGAAATGGTTCTGCATCAGTTTGACCCTCAGTCTGGCACAATTTGGCCAACTTAGAAGTTATAGGGCTAAAGAAGATGCCATCATTCCTTTCACAAAACACCGCAGTAAGTGCTGAAAGACCAGCACCTGCACTGAGCATTTGTTAAACAGTCCTGGAATTCTGAGAGCAGATCGGATCTTTAAGTGGTACCTCTCACCTCGGGGGTCCCATCCCCATGAACCCCCAACACAATCTATATTTCCTACGTTGAAGACGATAGATGGCATAATGTCAGTATACTTAAAATTCAATTCCACTTCCTAATCTATGCTCCATTATGCAGACCTTTGAAATAGTCTCCCAAGAAGGGAAGGCTACTATTGATTCCCACTCTCCTGCATAGCAACTGGTGGGTAGCAACCCAGAGTATAATAGGAGGGGGAGAAAATATTGATTCTAGGAAACTTAATATTATTAAAAGACAGTTGTATTAAATCTCTTTCCTGGACTTAGCTGAGCCCTTTTTTTTTCCTTTCCTATTTTCAGAAAATCAATGAAGTTAATACCCTAGTTCATTGTAGACTTTCTACTACAGCAATTTCATGTCATCATAGAACCTCTGGAAGGTTTGTAGGCTCAGCATTTGAGGCTTCTATCCCAGAGTGACTGACAATAATAACATTTCTCTATCTAATAATTCCACCCCTGGGGGGGGGGGGGTTGAGGGTATTTAAATTACATTGGCTGAGTATCTGTTTTCTTCAATATGTAAAGTCTCCAGATAACGCTTACCCTTGGTTATAAAATGTGTAAGTGCTTATGATAAAGCTCATTACACAAATGTCATTTTCAGTTTGAGAAAAGTCTAAAGAAATAAAGTCAAACTGGGGGCTAGGGGGTTTCTGGATGGAGAACTACTGCCAATCGAAAACCCCCAAATCTGTGATTTGAGATCAAAACGTTGCATTTGCTTTTTTTACTCGACCATCCAGACTTGAATTTTCCTTTTTATAAGGAGCAGCTGCTTCTGATTTGTGACAAGATGAAAGTATGTTGGAATCTCCCTGCAGATATCCAAGTTCTGATAGAATGTCTGCTATGTCATTATCAAATATAACAAGACCGTAATAGCGCTCAAGAGTCAGTGAACCAAAGATTGAAATCTCCTTCTAATTATATAATCTAAAACTTCTTGTAATCCTGATGCCATGAATTTGGAATTTATGATTAATATGGGTTTGACTGCTAAGCAAGCATTTTTATCAAAGATACTGCAAACCAGGTTTTAAAAATAAGATGACAGGAATAATGTTGAAACTATGTAAGGAAAAAAAACCCAAACATCTTTTCAAATCCCCTCAAAGACTTTAGAAGCCACAGTCAACATGAAAATGATTGTGGTGCTGTTTATAGTTTATTTTATGTCCCTGCTTATGGCTTTTTCTGAGAGTGAAATTCTCAACTTCCAACTGACCAAGTCCACCTGGATATTCCAGAAACAATGAATTTATTTTCCCCAAACATTGGATAATTATAGTATTGCTCACTGTAACTATTTTTGTGTTCCACATTTCAGGAAAAAATTCTCCTTCCCTAAGCTCATCTAAAAGATAAATTTGAAAAGCAATCAAGGACCATGGGTAGAGAGTGGAAAAGAGATCTCTGTCTGTCTTACAGAAAGTCAACACAATTTCTGGGTATTTTCTTTAAAAAAAAAAGTAAAGGGGGAGGGGCCGGTGAGGTGGTGCTAGAGGTAAGGTGTCTGCCTTGCAAGTGCTAGCCAAGGAAGGACCATGGTTTGATCCCCTGGCATCCCATATGGTCCCCCCAAGCCAGGGGCGATTTCTGAGCACATAGCCAGGAGTAACCCCTGAGCATCAAATGGGTGTGGCAGAAAAAAAGGTAAGAAATAAAAAAATAAAGGGGGGTAGGAAATTTTTTGTTAATTTTGCCTCTTAAACCTAGAACCTAACCTGGTGCTACATCTTCCTCACCTGCATAGACCCTAAAATCCCTCTTCCCACCTATCCATATCTCTTCCCAAGAATGTATTACTGAAAGATTCTCCTGAGCAAATCAAGTGTCTTATGGGAAATCATATCAAACTGCTGAGGACTCTGCATGCCTGATTAGATCAATACTGTCATCAACACTATCCCAGGAAAGTTCTGAACAGAGATCATTCAGCATAACTTCTGTCATATTTGGATGGTATTAAGATGAACCAAATGAGTTGAGGAGAAAATTTTATAACTAACAATCAGAGAAGCTTGAGCCATAGAGGTAAAGGGGTACAGAACATATGGTAAGAGTGGTAATATGTGGTAAGACAACAATGTGACCTTTTGACTTTATTCTCCCACCTGTGGGGGGATTATGGCATGTCAGGAGGAGAGGTAGAATAAAAGTAAAGCCACAATGTAAATATAAACTCCCCCCCCTTTTTATTGCTCCATCCCAAATAATGGTAGTAGGCTATTCATAGTGTTGTTCTTTCCTGCTTCCTTTGTTTCATACTATAAAAATTTTTGGAGCAAAAGATTTATTGACAAGTTACTCTTTAGGTGCTTTCCCTTGAATTTGTAAGTCACACTTTATACTGGCTTTACAAGAAAAAATGCTAGCATAGAAATTTACAATGTGTTAGAAGCAGTATAACTTTAAGTGTAGGGCCTTTCTCCAGGGGGGTTAAAGAAGGCAATAATAAAAGCTTAACACTTTATCAGATAAACTACTGCTTTAATGAAAGAACTTTATTTCTGCAAGCAAAGGAAACAAAATATAAGAAACATATTAATGAGGGTTGGAAGAATAAAAGCTAAATTTAGAATACTATTCCCGAATACCAAATTGCCAAAATTTCTTAAAACTAGAATAAGATGTGAGGGACTAGAGATAGTTCTTGGCTTAAGACACTTGTTTCAGCCAGTCTTGTTTAGAATCTGGCACTATGTATGGTCTCCCTAACTTTACTAGGAGCAATCCTTGAGTACATAATCAGGAATATCTCCTGAGCACTTCCAGATATGAACTCAAAATAAAACAAAATTAAATTAAATAAGATACATTATTTTTATCACTTTTTTATCTTTACCACCAGGAAATATTCTTTGATACCAACCAAATTTTCTTCCATGATAGCTCTTTGATAGCTCAAACTTATAGTATTCAAATTTGAACCTGCTCTCAGAGAGCTGTTACAGCTAAGTTGGCCCACATAGGCCTGGTTTCCAGGACAAGGTCTCTGAAACCTTCTCAGAATAGGATGGGCTGAATTCCCACCTTGCAGAAAGGCCAATCACTCCACCTACACCCAACTTTTAATGGACTATAAATGGCCCAATTGAGACACCAGACTAATTATTCCCAATTCCACAGCTCCTGGAGCATGTGACCACAAATACAGCCAGATGATATCTCTAATTTAACAATATTGACAGTCAACTCTAAATTTCACAGTATGACAACCAAACAGGAGCAGAGCAGAGCAAAGTAGACAGGAAAGTTGTATAGAAAACTACTAAGCACAATGAGCAAAAACAATAACACAGAAGACTCGATGAGTACCTTATCCTTTATACTGGTATACACATACCTTTATACTGGCTTTACAAGAATAAATGCTAGCATAAAAATTTACAATGTGTTAGAAGCAGTATAACAGAATAGCAGAATATATAAAATATTCTCAGAGAATGATTTTTAGTAACATTACTATAAAATATATGATCTAGCAAGCAATATAAAGCAAATTATTTTGTGCCCACTAAAGGGGCTAATATGGGTGGTAAATGGGTAACTGAGAACATTTGTGCAGTGATTTTAAGGGTGAGTTGTGTTGCAATACTGAATACTTGAAACAACTTTATTATGAAAAGCTTTGTAAGTCACGGTGTTCTTAAAGAAAAAAAGTTTCGGAGTAGGGACCCCCGGCGTCCATGGTGTGTGCACTCTCCTAGGGCGCTCACACGTGGACGACCCGCAGCCGCCAGCCACCCTGCGCGCGACCCCCCCCCAGACTGCAGAGGCCAGCCGCGCCAACGGGGAGTAGGGAACCCCGGCGTCCATGGTGAGTGCACTCTCCTAGGGCGCTCACACGTGGACGACCCGCAGCCGCCAGCCACCCTGCGCGCGACCCCCCCCCCCCAGACTGCAGAGGCCAGCCGCGCCAACGGGGAGTAGGGACCCCCGGCGTCCATGGTGAGTGCACTCTCCTAGGGCGCTCACACGTGGACGACCCGCAGCCGCCAGCCACCCTTTGCGCGACCCCCCCCATAGACTGCAGAGGCCAGCCGCGCCAACCGGGGAGTAGGGACCCCCGGCGTCCATGGTGAGTGCACTCTCCTAGGGCGCTCACACGTGGACGACCCGCAGCCGCCAGCCACCCTTTGTGCGACCCCCCCCCATAGACTGCAGAGGCCAGCCGCGCCAACCGGGGAGTAGGGACCCCCGGCGTCCATGGTGAGTGCACTCTCCTAGGGCGCTCACCCGTGGACGACCCGCAGCCGCCAGCCACCCTGCGCGCGACCCCCCCCCCATAGACTGCAGAGGCCAGCCACGCCAACGGGGAGTAGGGACCCCCAGCGTCCATGGTGAGTGCACTCTCCTAGGGCTCTCACACGTGGATGACCCGCAGCCGCCAGCCACCCTGCGCGCGACCCCCCCCCAAAGACTGCAGAGGCCAGCCGCGCCAACGGGGAGTAGGGACCCCCGGCGTCCATGGTGAGTGCACTCTCCTAGGGCGCTCACACTTGGACGACCACGCAGCCGCCAGCCACCTTGCCCGCGACCCCCCCATAGACTGCAGAGGCCAGCTTGTTGGCACAGAGACCACACCACCCATTGCCTCAACTTCCAGGCCCCAGAGTTCATCCCACCTGACCCGAGCGTGGACAGGGGAGGACATTCCCTAGTACCTAGTGGGCCGGAGTCACCTGCCCAGCTGGGACAGGTGGGACGAATAGACTAGGTGAGCTTGGGCCTGCCCCCTGGACCTTTAGGTAACCTAGAGCAACCTAGCCCCGAGCCCCAGAGTGGACCTGAGACCCCCCCTAGGGCTGAGAGCAGCTACTGGGAGGGCGTGACTGGGGGAATTTCTTCCGCGGTAACTCGGAGGAGCAGAGCTTCATTGACCCCCAGATAAGGGAGGGAACAGAGAGTCAGGCTCAACAGCGCCCGCAACCAGTGTGGCCAGGAGCGGAACTACACCTGCTGACAGGAATAAAGAGGAAGACTGACTTCCAAGTAGTAGAGGAGAGGAGAAAAAGGAGAGGAGAAACAGTGCCCCCCACCACTGTGGTCAGGAAAGGGCCAGTACTAGCTGCCAACAAAAGGGGAAAACAACTAACCAGGCCACATAAAGAGTACAGGAGGATCAAAACCTCAGCGAGTTCACCCAAAAGTCCCTCTAGAACCACCCTCAGGGAGGGAACCAACTCCCACACCACAGGGGATCAAAACAGGTGAAAATTAGAAGCACAGCACTCTAAAACACACCATTAAATACAAAGAAATATGCGTAAATCAAGGAGATCACTAATATCTGGAGATATGGTGACAAACTCTTGCAAGCTTCCAAGTCCACCAAAATGCACAGATACACGCGATGAAGACCTAAAAGCAGCCATGAGGAAGGAAATGCAAGAATTAATAAAAGGAATGAGAGAAACCCTAGCTATCGAGTATAAGAAATCTATGGATGAACAAATCAGCCAAATTAAAGAAGAAATGTTAAAGAACATGAGAGATTCCATACAAAAAGAAGTGAAGGAATTAACAGACAAAGTAACAAGCCTCACAAGCAGAAACACAGAATTGGAGAAACACATTGAAGAACTCGAAGGAAAACTGCAAACAAAAAATGATCAAGAAACCAACAAAGAAATAAAAGGCAAAGCACTGGAAGGAAAGGTCCAGTATCTAATGAACAAGGATAAAAGAAACAACCTAAGAATTGTGGGTATACCAGAAGGGGAGGAAGTAGGGAAAGGGGAAGAACAAGTAGTCAGAGAGATAATAGCGGAGAACTTCCCCACCCTCTGGAAGGATACTGCAATGCCAATACAGAAAATAAAAAGAGTTCCCAATAAGATAGACCCCAATAAACAAACACCAAGACACATGGTAATCCAATTGGCAAAAAACAAAGAGAAAGAAGAACTCCTTAAAGCAATAAGGAAGAAAAGAAACCTCAAGTACCAAGGTAGGGACATAAGAATCAAACCAGATCTCCCATTTGAAATAATTCAAGCAAGAAGACAGTGGAATGACATATTTAAACGACTGAATGAAAGAAATTTCCAACCTAGGGTCCAATACCCAGCAAAACTTACATTCATATGGGAGGATAGACTAAAAACATTCTCAAACAAGAACGAATTTGAACTATTTGTGCAAACAAAACCGATCCTAAACGACTTACTCAAAGACGAATTACACAATCCAAACCCCCGATTGTAACAAAAACCACCCTACACAACACAACTACACAACAATCCTCTCTCTCAATAATCTCCCTAAATGTTAACGGACTAAACTCTCCAATTAAAAGACACATAGTGGAGAACTGGATTAGGAAAAATAAACCGGACTTCTGCTGTCTGCAAGAAACACACCTACAGATGCAGGATAAGCACAGGCTTAGAATAAAAGGATGGGAAGTAATTATTCAGGCCAATGGAAAACAAAAAAGAGCAGGGACAGCAATTCTTATATCAGACCGAATTGCATTCAACCTCAAGAAAGTGATCAGAGACAAAGAGGGTCACTACTTACTGATCAGGGGAACATTAGATCAAGAAACACTAACCCTGGTCAATATCTATGCACCTAATGTAGAGTCAGCAAAATATGTGAGGCAACTACTGGCAAACCTGGAGAAACATATGAAGGGAAATGTGATAATAGCAGGGGACCTCAATACTCCACTATCACCACTGGACAGATCCACCAAACAGAAAAATAGCAAAGAAATAAGAGCTCTGAATGAAAAATTAGAAGATTTAGGGCTAATAGACTTATATAGAGCCCTCCATCCCCAGAAAGCAGAATACACATTCTTCTCAAGCCCACATGGAACCTTCTCCAGAATAGACCATGTATTAGGATACAAAGCCAACCTATATAAGACCACAAAGGTAAGGATCATTAGAAGTACCCTCTCAGATCACTATGCCACAGAGCTCAAAATTGAGGTCAAGAAGAAGCAATGGAGAAAAACTAATACCTGGAGATTAAACAACATGCTGCTCAACAACAGCTGGATCAAAGAACAACTCAAGGAAGAAATAAAAAGATTCCTTGAGACAAATGACAATGAAGAGACAACATGTCAAAATTTATGGGACACAGCAAAAGCAGTAATTAGGGGGAAACTCATAGCAATACAGGCCTATGTCAAGAATCAGGAAAATAACAAAACCAACAGTTTAAAAGATCACCTCAAAGAATTGGAACATCAGCAACAGAGAAGTCCAACCACATCCAGAAGGCAAGAAATAATAAAAACCAGAGCAGAAATAAACAACATAGAAACCAAGAAAACAATACAAAAAATCAATGAGACCAGGAGTTGGTTTTTCGAAAAAATAAACAAGATAGACAAACCATTGGCAAAACTCACCAAAAAAAAGAGAGAAAACACCCAAATCAGTAGGATCACAAATGAAAGGGGAGAGATTACAACAGAACCCCAAGAAATACAACATATCATGAGATCATATTATGAACAACTATACTCAACTAGGCTAGAGAACCCAGTAGAAATCGATAGATTCTTGGAAAAACACCCTCTTCCAAGACTGGAAAAGGAAGATCTAGAAATCCTAAACAGACCAATCACCTCAGAGGAAATTGAAGATGTAATTAAAAAACTCCCTAAGAACAAAAGCCCAGGCCCAGATGGATTTACAGGTGAATTCTATCAAACATTTCAAGAAGAGTTATCTAGAACATACAAAGCACTCAGAAAGCTGAGCCCCCCAAAACCAAACAAAGCTATAAAAAAATGGGGAGATGAAATGAATAGACACTTCTCTGAGGAAGACAGAAGGATGGCCAACAAACACATGAAAACATGCTCACCTTCACTCATCATCAGGGAGATCCAAATCAAGACAACAATGAGATACCACCTTACACCAGTGAGGATGGCCCACATCAAAATTAATGGAAACAACCTTTGTTGGCGGGGATGCGGTATGAAAGGAACTCTCATCCACTGCTGGTGGGAATGTCCCCTAGTCCAACACCTATGGAGAAAAGTCTGGAGAGTGCTCAAAGAACTCAGAATTGAGCTGCCATTTGATCCAGCAATTGCTCTCCTAGGCATATACCCACAAGATGGAAGGACATTCATTCCAAAATACGTATGCACCCCACTATTTATCGCAGCACTCAGTATAATAGCCAAATCCTGGAACCAACCTAGGTGTCCAACAACAGATGAATGGATCATTAAGATGTGGTACATATACACAATGGAATATTACATGGCAGTTAGAAATGATACAATCACAGACTTTGCAGCAACGTGGATGGACCTAGATCATGTTATGTTAAATGAAGTAAGCCAGAAGACAAAAGATAAATACAGAATGGTAGCACTATTCTGAAACACCTAGAACATATATTTTATACACAACTAATACCTAACAATCATATAACAGGGTTTAACAGGGTAGAAACTCCAATCACTGTAATAGTCAACATATACGTGGGAGCAGTGTCCAAAATACATGAAAAAGGAACAATGCAAACTCTTGACTGCACATTATACCACAAAGAAAACAGCAACAACAGAAACAGCAACATGGAGAGAACAGGTATGTAACCAGACTCCTACAACAAAGGCCCACAATAATCCCTTAGAGATCGTAAACAGGAACACAAGTATAGAACACCGCGGGAAATCACGTAATGCAATGGCAACATACCATAACACTACGTTTTAATCCCTTTACCTTACTATATTTTAAAAATAACCTCTCAGCTTTTCTTTCCACAGACGCCCTTAGATACAAAGGGCGGACAAACTAAGATGGCAACTCGGGATACCACACGAGATACCATACCTTGCTTGCACTATGAGATGGCCACGAGAAAACTCTTTAACATACACTTTATCTCTAGGTTAAACCTTCTTTTAGGAATCGAAGCACGTGACCAGTCAGACCACCAAAGCAGTACCTGCGACGTACAGACCTAAACTACAGGCCCTATTCACCGAACACATTCAACCAAACCAGCATTCCCTTGCTATTCTCTCCTTTCTTCTCTCTATTTTTTTTCTCTTTTCTTTTTCTCTTCTACTCTTCTCTTTACTTTTTTCCCTTTCTCTTCTCCCTTTCTTTCTATGGTATTTTCTCTTTTCTCTTCCTTCATACCCCTCCCATATACCTTCCCCTTTCTCCCCCCCCCCCCCCCGGAAATCCAACTATCCCTTCACCCCTCAATCCCATCCAGATCTCCCACCATATTAAAACTCTCCACCCTCAGTCCTTAATCTTTTAGGCATCAAGATCGACCTCCTACCCAATGAACCAGTACCCAGCACCCAGGCGAGGGGACACCCAACCGAACCCACACATCGTCTCCTGCAAGAAAAGACAGCCAACTCCCCTGTGGACACATGCTGCGAGACCCTCCCTACCAACTCCCCCTAACGTGGACTGTTTCTTGAAACCGGACTTAGGTCCAATAGTATCCCCAATGCAAGAACTCTTCCAAGACCTCCCAGCTGCAAATTTTTACCAATCTGAAGGGGGTCAGGGGATGTGATTGGAAGATGCCTGGGAACCCACACACCACAAGAAAAATCCAAAAGACAATGGGAAAACTGTACTTCCAACATAGGCATAAGACCTGTAATACACCAACTCTTTACCTGTTCTCCCCCAAATGCAAAGTAGTCTTTTGCACCACGTTGGTCCTTTAAAAACTTCGCTAACTCATTTTATTTTTTTTTATTTTTTTTAATTAACTTATTTATTTAAATGTTTGCCTTACATATACATTTGTGGGCACATACACTTTTATTTCCTTTTTTTTTTTTTAAATCGTCTTTGGGTATGTGACCTATTTCTGTTACCCACTCTGTCCACCCCAAATACTCCGACATATAATGGAGCACCACTTCCCCCTGCAAAGGCACACTAAATAAAGGGGAAATCTTACATATTTAAAAAAAAAAGAGCTCTTATCTACTAGAGATAGGAACTCATATTTGTTTACAATACAGGGATATCTCCTACCTTGAAAATATGTCATGTGGAATCAACTTAGACCTCAGGTGATTAGATATCATCCATCCAGCCTTGAACCCTGGATCCCAGACATAGAAATGGCACAGCTCTTCACAACAGCTGCAAGAAACAAACTCCATCTGGGACAGCCTTAATACTGCAGGGTCAACAACAAGGGCCACCTCTAACATGATATCCCGACAATGAGGAAAATGTGAACAACTTGACCTTAGAACAGTTTAGCCTACCTTACCAGCTAACGACAAGACAAAACCAGAAGACGTGGCACCCTTTGGTAGGTACAAAAGCCAAGATCGTGATTTACAAATGATTGGCTGCTAGAACCACGACCAGACTGTATACATCTTGGGACCAACATAAAAGCCCTAGTCTAGGGTTTGAACTAAGACCTGCACAATAAACATGATCCCCAGTTCCAAAGGTCCGGCAGAGACAATTGTAACGGAAAGGGGCTTCTGGAAGAACAAAGAAAGACGCTATCCTAGATGCCTTCCTAGGTTCAGCGCAAAGACCAAGATCACCAACCACAGAAGATGGATTAAAATGACACTGAGGTAACAGAACCTCTAGATTCACAAAGACTGACTTCACCATAAGTCCCACCTCAGGATATGTACAGATACTGAGACTGCTAAACACAGAGCTCTGACGGTATCACACTGGACAGAGCAGAAGCCTTCCACATACAAAAAAAAAAAAAAAAAAAACACAACCTGGAGAGTAATGATCCTGAGCAAAGACTAGAGCTGATCCCATGACAGTATACTCCAAGGACGGAGAAACCCCATATCTTATAGGGCAAGTGAATTCCTTTTCGAATGACCCCAATATTTACTGTGCCAGGGCAGGAGGGAAAAAAAATACAAAAAACACAAAACCTTGGTTATTTATATATATATCTTACCTTCATTTATTATTGTTATTATTATTTTTATTTACCTAGCTATTTTGGTCGATTTCTCAGTTTGGATGTGATTATTGAAATTGTTGTCCCCAATTATTCTTATTTTTTTTTTCTCTTCCTTTCTTTTCTTTCGTTATGTGCTACGCCATGTTTCTTATTTCAAGACCACGGCGTGTTTTTTTGTTTGTTTGTGTTTGTTTTTTGTTTGTTTCATTTTGTTTTTTATCTTTTTTTGTGGTGCTTATCGTTATAGCTGGAGTCCTCACTGGATATTTGACACTTCTTTTGGTACTGGTGGAGTGTTTCAACTTCTTTTTCTCCTTCATTTCCCAAATCGATGATGAGAACCTCTAGAAGGATTCTGCCCATTTTCGGGGTATTAAACTCTTACCCCAGTTTATTTATTTTCTCTTTTTCAGGCAAAACCACGCAACTTGAACTAGCTACCCCTGCCCCTACTTAGAGGGGGAAATAAGGGAGGCATCAAGACCAAACTGATGCAAGACTACTAAGTAGTTGGTTAGAGACAGAGGGGACCACATATTCTAGCCGCCCTGGGGTTGAGGGAAGAGGAAATGGGAGGTAAGACAGAAACGGGGATGTAGGGAGGACAATTTGGGGATGGGAATCCCCCCTGATTTTATGTAAATATGTACCTAAAATATTATTGTCAACAATATGTAAGCCACTATGATCAAAATAAAAATTATATTAAAAAAAAAAAGTAGATAGAGTGTGATCTTAGGGGAATGTCTGTGGTCAGAAGTAATTTTCAGAGACATTCAGAGAATATTCAGATTCAGGTCAGGGAAGGCTTCCATCTACTGAGGAAAGGAACAACCCTGGAGAGAATGCTAGTGCACCCAGTGTTTTGAGGAGAAATTTTCAGTAGACCAACAAGCAATTCCAGGCAAAGCAGGGATGCAGGGTAGAAAGACGACGATTATTTTCCTTCCTCTCCTATATCAAATTTAAAAGAAAGCATTCGATGTTCTGTTCTCTACTTTTATGGCTTGAATTCTCATGTAAGAATTTATATATATGAATATGTATATATGTGTATATATATATTAAATGTAATAAAAGATTGTCTTACAAAAAAAAAAAAGAAAAAAAGTTTCTTGTTATCAATCTCTCATAAAATAGCAATTATCCCATAAAATATCAGTTGTCTTCTAAATGGCTATTCCAATAATGTAATAGCCTCTTGGCTCTTCTAATTTAGAGATTCCTAAAATTCCTTCCACTTCTTTCAGCTGACAAATTTCTCTCACTTTCAATTAAGTGCAAGAATCACTTCTTTGTTTGTTTGTTTGTTTTTGCCTCTATTTGAGACAGGCATTCTACTTCTCTCACTCATTAAGATAGTCATGATAGTTGTTAGTGTAGTTATTTCCCTAATTGCACTCACCATTCTTTGTGGTGAGCTTCATATTGTGAGCCAGTCCTTCTGGCCTCATCTCTATTGTCTCTGGGCATTATTTTTAATGTCTTTAATGTTCCTTAAAGTTAATTTTTAATTAATTAATTTTTTTATTTTTTAAAATATTTTTTATTTAAACACCTTGGTTACAAACATGATTGTGGTTGGGTTTCAGTCGTATCAGATGGCACCCCTCCATCACCAGTGCAACATTCCCATTACCAATGACCCAAATATCCCTCCTCCCCTCCCCACCCCTAGCTGTACTCTAGACAGGCTTTCCACTTCCCTCATATATTCTCATTGTTAGGAGAGTTCTCAATGTGGTTATTTCTCTAACTAAACTCATCACTCTTTGTGGTGAGATTCATGAGGTCAGCTATAATGTCCAGCCCTTCTCTCTTTTGTCTCTGAAAATTGTTGAGAAATGTCTTTCATTTTTCTTAAAACCCATAGATGAGTGAGACCATTCTCCATCTTTCTCTTTCTCTCTGACTTATTTCACTCAGCATAATAGATTCCATGTACATCCATGTATAGAAAAATTTCATGACTTCATCTCTTCTGGCGCTGCATAATATTTCATTATGTATATGTACCACAGTTTCTTTAGCCTTTCATCTGTTGAAGAGTATCTTGGTTGTTTCCAGAGCCTGGCTATTGTGAATAGTGCTGCAATGAATGTAGGTGTGAGGAAGGGATTTTTTAATTGTATTTTTGTGTTCTTAGGGCATATCCCTAGGAGTGATATAGCTGGATCATATTGCAAGCTCAATTTCCAGTTTTTTTGAGGAATCTCCGTATTGTTTTCCTAAAGATGACTTGACAGCACTCCCAACAGCAGTGAATGAGAGTTTCTTTCTCTCCCATCATTTCTTTGAACTATAATCTACCTTTTACCCTCAAATTAATCATTTCTATCTCTATTTGTTCTCTCTTTTATTATGGCACTTGCTCCTATTCTACTTTGATTTGATGTTGAATATCCTGCCTTTCTCATATATTTATGTATTTCTTGACATTCAGGACCATTTCTCCTCCTTGTCAAAGGGAGAATGTGACATGTCTTTTGAAATAGGGTACATTCTCTACAAATATCCTAATTATTATTATTATTTTTCAGATAATGTACTTATAAGACAGTTAAATGTTATGGCTTTGATGTACAAAGTTACTGTACCCACCACCACCAAAGTGCCTATGATTCTGCCATTGTTTCTATGTCATCTTTGGTCCCATCTTCATTTTCCCAATTCCACTCTGCACTATTACAAATCAATTTTTTAATCCATGGTCAAGGTTTACCTTTGTTCAAAAACTCTATTCCTATATTGTTTCCCTCAAAAAGTGATATCACTAGTCTAAAATGTGAGCATTCTCAACTGACATTTTGTAGATGTTGTACATCTTTTTTCATTTAAATTAGCTGTGTTCACTCTATCTGGTCTTCCAGATATTAACCACATACACACAAAATTTAATGGGAGCTTTTACCACTAGCTGAATATCTACAAGAAGTACAGAGAGGAAGACTAGGTACAATAAAAGATCTTTAGGTACTTTAGCACATACCTGTGAGCTTACATACATTTTCTATAGACATCGCCCATACCCCAACTTGGCATTGATTACTACAGAAAACATAAGCACACAGAGAGCCACCTGTGTGCTCCAGTGTAAAGACTAGCCTGTTATGAGACTGATAATTATCTGTGGGCAAAATTAACAGCATGGGTCCCTCAGCAATCACTCCTCATGCCAACTAAACAGTTTCCTCAAACCCACACCTGTCTTGTGCTAGTCAATTATCCATGTTGAGAAAGCAGGAAATGAGTTGCTCATGGTTTCAAGCATCAATAATTTAAATAAAAAAGTGATAAAGAGTCATTCTTCTTCCTGAGGAGTGTAAATGAATGAGGCTCTAAGTGTATGGTAAAGACGCTGTAATTGCCAGCAAATTAACTCCCAATGAAAATGAAGAGGGAAATCTGTCTCTTTGACTCTTGGACTATTTCCTTTCAGGGATATTTTATTGTTCCATATTAGGAGTGGAAATTCAATTCAATTCAGTATAGATTGTGCTTTCTACTGTAAGTGGATCACCATGCAGTTATAAAGGATCAGTTTCCATCAGCCATATTGCTGCTACCCACTTGAAGCTAATAAGCTATGTGCTCTACAAGTAAAGTACTCCGTTAGTGAAGATGTAGTTCTGAGGTAGGCTGAATAGACAGAAGGCACATCTTCTCTCATCTGAATACCCTTTAGTGGACTGATCTTCATGAATAGGAAGCATGCTTAGTTTAGTTCTATGTTTAGGATGCAAGCGTTGACTTCAATAAGACTGATTCCATAAGAATAACTTCTTAAATCAAAAGTAACAGTTAAAACTCTCTTAAGTTAAATTGCACTGGCTAGTCACCTTCCATCCTTGCCCCAAATATCTATAGTTTTACACTCCTGTCATTTTGAAATTTTCTTTGGTCCTTCAGTTCAAATTTTATCAAGAAATACTATTCTCTCAGAGTAAGATATTGGTGCCAGCACACCAATGACTTAGCTCTTACATTTGGGGAAATCATTTAGAGAATGTCTGTTATTGTTTTTTTAAGATTCTAAATTTTTTTCCTTTTTAAAAATGTTTTTAATATCTTTGTTTAAGCACCATATTTACAAACATGTTTGTAGATGTGTTTCAGTCATAAAAGGTATAACCCTTTACCGGTGCAACTTTTCTACCACCAATGCCCTCCCATCTCCTTCCTTCACCACCCCCTGTTTGTCTTTGAGACAAGCATTCTATCTCTCTCTCTCTCTCTCTCTCTCTCTCTCTCTCTCTCTCTCTCTCTCTCTCTCTCTCTCTCACTACCATTGCCATTATAGTTGTTAGTGTAGTTATTTTAGAGAATATTTTTAAAGGAATTGACATAAGCATGTACCAATGTGTTTATCCATCCATCCACTGATGAACATTTGGTGAACATATGATGAAGCCTTTTTGTTCCAAATAGGAAATACTAGTACATGTTACAATGTGGAACTTTGAATAGTACACTTAGTGAGAAAAGCCAGACAGAGAAGTACGTGTTATCTCATGACATTTTTTGAAAAGGCCCATTTATAGATGAAGATAGAAGATCAGTGGTTGCCAGGGCTTTAGAGAAGGGGAATGAGACTTCATGGATAAAGGGTGTCTCTTTGGGGATGATGGAAATTCTTTGAAACTATAGATTGTTCTAGAAAATTATGTGTGTGTAGTTTATGCCACTGATTGTTCACAATAAAAATGAATCAGATCAGAGTGATAGCACAGCTGTAGGGCATTTGCCTTGCACACAGCCAACCCAGAACAGACCTGGGTTCGATTCCTGGCTCCCCATATGGTCCCCTGAGCCTGCCAGGGGCGAATTCTGAGTGCATAGCCAGGAGTAATCCTTGAGCAGCATGGGGTGTGGCCCCAAAACATAAAACAAATGGGTTCATTTTATGATGAAGATTTCAGCAAGATTTTTAAAAGGAGAGTTTATAGGTTTTCTTTGCGGTTCTTAAGGTGACATTTTAGACATCATGGCAACAAAATAGAGATTTTCTATCAAAGACCTTTCTTGGGTTCCCAAACACAGGAATTATCATGTCTGTTTTTATGACTGACCTGGTTAGGCTGAAGAATAAAGTTCTCTAAACTGGGAAGCTCAGTTTAGAACACAAGAATCCAAAAAAAGTTGACCTCCTTACTTCTTTAGTGATTCACCCTCTGGATGGTGGGGTTGGAAGCCAGAAGTTATGCTGACTGACATCATCATTATCAATATTATTATTATCATTAGCCCAATTCTGTGCTTACTTTTTATTTTCTGCAGCCTAAAATTAGATCGTGTGTTGTTTATTCAACTTTTGCTTGGGAATTTGGGCGGTAATGCTGTATTGGTTTCATTTTCTGTGGCAACAGAACTAAGCCAAGGCTAAAGCATTGGTGGTTACACATGGTTCACTTCATGCTCTCACCCAGGGACAAAAAGGCCACAGTGTAGCATTGTGACACATGTTTCTACTGTCTTTCTCATGCTCCAGGGTAAACTAGGACCTGCCCAGGGCCAAACCCAAGGGACCTCCCTCCACTCTGATTGGGGAGCTCTAGACTCTATAATCTAGAAATATGAAACTTAAATACCCCCTCATTCACTTCCTGTTGGATCTTTGCTGAGTGCTAGCCTTTCTCTCAGCAGGATGTATGGTTCTGAGAGGAAAATAAAAAGAAAGGGGGCTGGAAAGAAAAAAGTTTTGAGTCAGAAGGGTTTGTCAGTCTGTCTTATTTTACTTCACAAGATAGACATTTAATTTTGTCTTTCCCATCAAAACACCCCAGGAGGTCTTTCCAAAATCTGCCAAGGGCAAGAGACAGAAATTACTATGGTTATTTTAACAAGGAAACAGTAATCTAAACAAATGTTAATTAGAGAAGTGCTTAACTGTTCAAAAGGGCTAAAAAAAAAAAAAAAAAAAAAAAAAACACTAAGGAAATAGCTTGAGGCAAAGAGAATCTAGGGTTGTGTCGGGCAGGGGGGAAAAAGTGTGGATTTAGGAATCAAAAAAGCACCCTAAAAGAAGCACCATCAAACTGAATCAAGTTTATCCTTCTATAGAGAGGCCTTAAGCTTAGAAACTGAAAGCAAAATACCAGCCATACCCTATAGAAGTCTGTCTTTTGGTACAAATTCTTGCCTACTTAAGAACGTTGGAAAGTAGCAAGAACTTTGGGAAGTGACTATCAGTTTGTAGAGAATACGCTCAGAAAAAGAAATTTAGACCTTAATTTTTTTTTCTTTTCTTTCTTTTTTTAAATAATTTTTATTGGACCCAAAGTGAAAAATCTTTCACAGTAATATTTAAGATACATAGTGACAATGAATCGGGGCTATTTCCACCACAAGGGTTGTCCTCCCTCAATCCCTTTCCCAGCATGTGTCCCATATCTCCTTCCTTTGCCCTCCCTACTCCCCCCCCCCCATGCTAGTCTAACTGTTCCTCTCTCTGTATAGCTTGTTGTAGATAAGGTATTGAGTCTGTTGTTGTTGACTTTGGGTTTGGTGTTTAAGTCTGATTATTTTTTATTTTCACTCAATGTTTATATAGCTGTTTGGTCCTGATACCATTCATTTTTACTTCTCGCCCCCCACCCCACCCCCCGATTCATGAGGCAGAAGATGCTTCAAGTTGTATGGTTTTGCTAGAAGAAGAAAAAAAACCATAAAAAAAAACCAGCAAACAACAGTAAAAAAAATAACACAAAATAAACAGTAACTACCAAAAAAAGAAAAAGCACCCAGAAACAACAACAACAACAAACACCAAATAATAACCACAAGAGTGAAAAAGAAAGAAGAAAAAAAAGAAAAAAGAAAAAAAGAAAAAAACCAAAGGAATGAGTGATGGTGTAGCAAAGTTTTGTGCCTTTTTTTTTTTTTTTTTGCATAGGCACAGTAAGTATTGGGGAAATAAGAAAAAGAATTCCCTTGGCCCAAGAAATTCAGGGTTTCTCTGCCCTTGAAGCATATTGCCATGGGAACAACTACTGTTGTTGTACACGCTCATTACCACACCTCAAGGTCTTTTTTATGGTGCCAGGAAACTTTCCACTCAGTTGTGGATGATAAAATCAGGCCTCTGTAGCTAGAGATCTTGGTATTTACACAGGTCATAGGACAAAGACTTAGGCTGAAGTCTTCATTATGGTGCCAGAAGTTCTACTCTGTATCAGTTATCGAAGTAGGACTTCTGGAATTAAAGATTTTGATTTGTGTGCAAATCCTAAGTTAAAGCCTAGGGTAGGGTCTTTCTTATTGGTCCCAGGACCAATAAATTCTGCCCAGTCATGGTTGTCAAAGTTAGTCTTCTATAGCTAGCACTCTTGGTTTTGCAAACATCTTTCTTTACAATGATTTTTCAGGATGCTCCAGGAGTTGAAAGAACATTTGGCCAATTGGAAAAAGAGAGACATCTTTTGTGTACTGTCCGGTCCGAGGATTCCAAATTCTGCTCCGTCTCGGAGAAATGAAGGGAAACCAACTCAAGCAAACGCTTAGGTGGATTCTTTTATTCTGGTACCAGGGTCTACAGCCTCCTCCCACAGAGCAAAGCCAGAAAGACCTCGTGCTACGGCTGGTTACCCCTTATATAAGATGGGAAATGGGAGGAGAAGGAAGTAGAATGATGCACTTCCTTGAGGGCTGGGTTTCCACCATGGTAACACAGATCATTGGGTGAGGTAGGGGTAGAGGCGGGACTTCCGCCACAGTAACGCAAACCATTGGTGAGGTAGGGTTTCCGGCTCGATAGCGCGGATCATTGGGTGAGGTAGGAGTAGAGGCGGGACTTCCGCCACAGTAACGCAAACCATTGGTGAGGTAGGGTTTCCGGCTCGATAGCGCGGATCATTGGGTAAAACCTAAGTAAAACCCGGCATGGATCTAAGTAAAACCCGGCATGGATCTTATTCCTTTTCATCTCCCCACTTCTTGTAGTAAAACTTCTAATCCTAGAAGTTAATGTGGTCAGGGGCCTCCACTTCCTGATTAAAATTATCTGCCTGAGCTAATTCTTGATATTGTTGACGTAATACCATAAGTTTAACGTCCCCAACCTGGGCTCGTATGAACGCAGTGATCCGATTGATTATGCATGGACCAATGGCTACCAGAAGTAAAAGGCTCAGGAGGGGTCCCAGTAGGGGCATTAGATAGGGGAGAATCCCACCCCATAAGGACCATAAGGGACCATCTAATAGCTCTTTTCTTCTTTGGGCAAGCTCCTCTTGATGGTGTCTGATCCTGTCTCGCACTATTCCTGACTTGTTAGTATAGAAACAACATTTTTCTTGCAAGGCCACACAAAGCCCTCCTTGCTCTGCCAGGATCAAATCTAACCCCCGCCTATTTTGTAATACCACTTCAGCCACGGAGTCAAGCTGGTCCTGCACATCATTAATGGAACTATATACTGTGTCCACATCTGAAATTAATTTTTGCGAGAGTTTGTCATATTTGTCTATTGATATGGCTAGTCCTGCGCTTCCGGTTGCTAGTCCACCCGCTACCCCTAGCCCTACCAGTAGGGGCAGGAACATTATAGCTCGTCGAGACCGTCGGGTGCCGCCTAAGAGATCTATGCTAGGCAAGGGGATGGACTCTGTCCCCGGAATGATGTCAATGTTGGGGAGCACTAATGCTGGGACGCATATTCCGGTCCAGTTCTGGGGAAAAAGAGAGTAAGCCAAATTTCCACCACATATCCATGCCCGTCCCGGAGGTAAACACCCTGGGCTAGAGGGAGCAGGTAGGACTTCTGAACACTGAGTAGCCCCTGCCTGACCCAGGTCTATAGATTCGGTGCTGTTATGCGAATAGCAAACAGATGATTCAAAGCTATAGGGGACTACCTTAAAGGGTTTGACATAGGTACAGCTAGAAGAAGCAAAGGTTAGATTACCTAGTTGGACAGGGATAGCCAAAGGCCAATTTTCCCCCATTCTCATACAAAGCCAACAATCAGCAGCTAGAGTAGGGTTAGAGAGATTAAGAAGTTTGTGAGTTTCTTCTAGGATGCCATGAGTATTTGGATCTAACTTCTCAGCAGGCATCCGGGGTCGGAGGGAGGGGTGCCGAGGCCACTTAGGCATTTTAGTCTCCACTTCCTTTGTAGCCCAGTCTATGGCCTTTTTTTCTCTTTCCTGGTCTGTTGGCCCTCCACCATCCGAGATGTGAATGGGTGCCTTTAGGGGCCAGCAGACCAAGTCTCCCACTTCAGCCATGCAACTTGCGACTCCATAGGGAGATTTATGCCTACTAACTGTCCATTTCCCTCCTATGCTCCCCTTGTAAGTTTCAGTGAGTCTGGCCACCAGATATGCCCGGTTATTTTTGGTACACTCTCGATACTCCCGATAGCACCGGGAGTGAACTTGAGTAAGCTCCACACATCGAGCAGGGCACTTCCCCCCCGAAGAGGGAGGCAAGGGTTGAGGTTTTTCTCTACACACCCATTCTGATTTTCCCCCCACTTGGGAAGAAGTAGGGGACTGGAGGTAAGCAATTCTAGTTCCACAGTCTACTGCTCGAGTGTACAGGAGCCTACTGTTGAGTTGATAGCCTCCCACACAGTCACAGGGGTTTCCAAATAGTTTTTTTACCAGTTCTTCTGGGCTTATGGACTCATCGAGTCCTCCTTCAGCCAGTGCCAGGAGGAGCATTGTTAGAGTCAGAGGGCATATCAGGGCTAGAGTGTGTTCGCCGGACTCGAATCTTGAGAGGATTCTCGGTGCGCTCCACTTTCCACTCATTACGGTTGAGGTCAGCAGGGGCAGGTTTCAGATGGGAGGCGTGAACCCAGGAAGCAATGCCGTCCACCTTAACAGCAGTAGGGGTGGTCAGAAGGACGACATAAGGTCCCTTCCACCGAGGCTCCAGTGTCTGCGAGCGATGCCGTCTCACCAGGACCTGGTCTCCCGGCTTGAAGGGATGTGGCACCGTCAATTCTCCGGGTTCATATGCCTGTCTGAGTTCTTTCCAGACTTGGCTTTGTAGGGCAGCGATGGCGGCCAGCCGAGCTGCTAAGGGAGTGGAGGTGGAAGAGAAAACATCATAAGGCTCAAAAAGCATTCGCACCGGGGGGGGAGCACCATACAACACTTCAAAAGGAGTTAGTTTACACAAAGAGGGCAAAGGGGTATTCCTAGCCCTGAAGAGGGCAGAAGGTAGGAGGGTAGTCCAGTCCCCTATGCCAGTCTCTAGAGATAATTTGGTTAAAGTCTCCTTAATAGATCTGTTCATTCTTTCTACCTGCCCTGAGCTCTGCGGGCGATACGAACAGTGTAATTTCCAATTTATGCCCAGGGTCTTGGCTAATCCCTGACTTACCTGGGCCACAAAAGCTGGTCCGTTGTCTGACCCAATTACCTGAGGAAGTCCAAACCTGGGGAAGATGTCATCTAATATCTTCTTAGCCACCACCTGGGCTGTTTCCTTCTTGCATGGGTAGGCTTCCACCCAACCTGAAAATGTATCTACAAAGACTAGCAAATACTTTAGTCCATATTTGGCAGGCTTGATTTCAGTGAAATCAATCTCCCAATGTTGGCCTGGTCTCTCCCCTCTCAGTCTCTTTCCGGTTCCCATTTTAGTAGGATAGGCATTTACCAGTTGACAGGGTTGGCAGGACCTTACAATTTTTTCGGCCATTTCCTTTAGCCTCTCTGGTTTTGGTACCCGAGGCCATTCCTTAATTAACTCCATCATTTTTCTGGCCCCCAAGTGGGTGAGTTGGTGAAGAGTTTTCAGATACTGATTTACCTCTGGTTCTTCAGAAAGGGAGTCTACAGTTGTTGACACTGGTGGGAGGTTGTCAGGTTCAGTAACAATAAGTGCAGGGATCTCCTTCATGCGGGATGCTGCTGCCTTTGCTGCTTCATCAGCTCTTCTGTTTCCGGACGCGACGGTTTCCTTTCCCGTTTGATGACCTGGACAGTGAACTATCGCCAGTTCTTTGGGTAGGAGAAGAGCAGATAAAAGACGCAATATCTCTTCTTTGTGTTTAATTTCCTTTCCTGCAGATGTCAGGAGTCCCCTCCTTTGGTAGATAGCGCCATGGACATGGGCAGTTCCGAAAGCATATCTGCTATCTGTGTAGATGGTTGCCCTTTTTCCTGCTGCCATTTCTAGTGCTCTGGTAAGGGCTATCAACTCAGCTCGCTGAGCAGAGGTCCCCTCTTTCAGGCATTTGGACCAGATAACGTCATGGTCACTCACCACTGCAGCCCCAGCTCGTCTCTCTCCATCTTGGAGAAAACTACTCCCATCTGTGTACCATATGACATCAGGGTTCTTTAATGGCTGGTCCTGTAGGTCCCTTCTCAGCCCACTTTCTTCGGCCAGCAAATCCTGGCAGTTATGCAACACTGGTGTCTCTGACTCTTCAGGGAGCAGGGTGGCCGGGTTGAGAATCACAGGTAGGCCGATAGTTATTCTGCCTTTGTCTAGAAGGATGCTCTGATAGTGGGTAATACGGGCATTTGAGAGCCAACGGTCGGGGGGCTGTCGAATTATACTTTCCAGAGCATGAGGGGCTATTATAGTCAGCTTTTGTCCCAAGGAAATTTTATCTGCATCCTTTACCAGAAGTGCAGCTGCGGCTATTGCTCTCAAACATTTAGGCCACCCACTGGCCACTGGGTCTAGTTTCTTTGATAGATAGGCAACCGGCCTTTTCCACGGACCCAGCGTCTGTGTCAGCACTCCCCTTGCCATTCCCCCTTTCTCTTCTAGATATAAGGTAAAAGGCCTGCTAGCATCAGGGAGGGCCAGGGCTGGGGCTGTGAGCAGAGCTGTTTTGATAGAGTCAAACGCCCTTTGGCATTCATGGGTCCACTCAAACTTGGCATCCCCTTTTGTGAGGGGGTACAGTGGGGCTGCCAAGTTGGCGAAACCAGGGATCCAGAGGCGGCAGAAACCTGCCGTCCCCAGAAACTCACGTAACTGCCGGCGAGTAGTAGGTGCAGG
The DNA here is from genome assembly GCF_024139225.1 of Suncus etruscus. NCBI lineage: Eukaryota > Metazoa > Chordata > Mammalia > Eulipotyphla > Soricidae > Suncus > Suncus etruscus. The sequence goes on along the minus strand of NC_064860.1, from coordinate 40,715,311 downwards.
GATCTGTGCCACGACCTTCTTCCGGGCCTCCGTCAGCCATCGCTTTCCCCCTCGTAGCATGTATCCCAGAAACGTCACCTCTCTCTGGCACAGCTGCGCCTTCTTAGCTGATGCTCTATACCCTAGCCGAGCAAGTTCCTTCAGCAGGTCATGGGTGGCCTGCTTGCAATCTTCTTCAGTTTTTCCTGCAAGTAAAATATCGTCCACATACTGGAGCAGGGTTACCTGGGGGTGCTGGCTGCGGAAGAGACTTAAGTCTTGGTGCAAGGCCTCATCAAAGATGGTAGGGGAGTTCTTAAATCCCTGAGGCAATCTGGTCCAGGTTAGTTGGCCTGAAATTCCTGCCTCAGGATCACTCCACTCAAAAGCAAATAAGGGTTGACTGGCTGGATGTAGAGACAGGCAAAAGAAAGCGTCTTTTAAGTCCAATACACTATACCATACTCTTTCAGGACTTAGGGTGCTGAGGAGATTGTATGGGTTTGGCACAGTGGGATGGATGACTTCCACCTGACTGTTAACTGCCCTTAGGTCCTGTACTGGCCGATAGTCCCCAGTTCCAGGCTTCTTAACTGGGAGTAATGGAGTATTCCAGGCTGACTGACATTTTACTAAGACCCCTTGTTGGAGAAGTTTCCGGATATGAGGAGTTATGCCTTTCTTCGCTTCCTGACTCATGGGGTACTGCCTAACTCTCACAGGGACAGCAGTAGTTTTTAACTCTACCACTACTGGAGCCTGTAAGGTAGACAACCCCAGTCCAGCAGTTTCGGCCCAAGCTTCTGGAACTAGTCTTAACCAAAAGTCGGTGTCTTGGCTTTCAACTGGCAAGGGGTCATCTGTAAACAGTCTATATTCATCCTCAGCCCTGATGGTCAGGACGGAGGTGGTAAGTGGTTGAACACTGGGATTAAGAAAAGCAATTTCTGGACCAGTTTCTTCAAAGGTTATCTGGGCTCTGAGTTTGGTTAGCAAGTCTCGTCCCATTAGAGGTGAGGGGCAGTTTGGTATGACCAGGAAAGAATGCTTGATTTCTCCTTTCCCCAAGTCCATAGTCCGGGAAGTAGTCCAGGAACGATAGCTACTTCCATTTGCTCCTTGTACTAAGGATTGCTTACTAGAGAGGGGTCCCAAAGGTTTCTTTAGGACCGAGTATACTGCCCCTGTGTCAAGTTCAAAGTCTATGGGAGTCCCCTCCACCTTAAATTTAGCCCTGAGCTCCCGGAGGGGGTTGGAGCCCTGACCCCCCC